>NW_009235521.1:35304-40571 GCF_000690835.1 Fulmarus glacialis
GAAGGATGTAGGGGGAGTCATTACTGCTGAGTGGTTTTGCAAAAAAAATTTTTATTGACTGTAGTGTGAGCACAAGAGGGAAATCTCAAAGATTATTCTCCTTCTGAAAATGCTATAGGACTTTACACGTAACCCTGGAAAACACCAACATCCAAAAGGTCTGAGGCCAAATGTTTCACCCATAGACACTCCAGCTCCAGCGCAGCAGACAACGCTCACATTCTGAGGCAACAGTAAGGCCTCTAAAACGGCATTGTGCTCCAGTTAAATAAAGCATTACAAACAAGTTGATCATCATAAAAATATGGTTACACTATAAATCTAACAAGCATATAGAATAAAAAAATAGCGCCAAGCTTATTTATGATAGAAACCAATGTTTTTCCTCATGTTTTCTTGTTCTAACATCTCCTTCATTACCAATGTCACAGCACAGAATCCATCAACAAAATGTTTAATATCTACCAAGAGACAGAGTTGTGCAAAGTAACCAGGAAGATTTTCCCAGCCATAGAACAGCCCTTCAACAGGGTGGTTTGGGCTAAGGTAGCCATAGCTGCAAAGTCAGAGACCTGAGACGGTGCTGCAGCCAGCGCAGGCTGCAACAACGGAGGTAAGCAAGCAATTGCTCTTCGAGTCCTGTGTTCACCACTGCTTATCTTGAGGTATCACTTAAATAATATTCTAAACCTCTTTGCACTCACACACAAACTTCTATCGCTCAAATTAAACACACTGTAAACTCAAGCTCTTTGGCTTGAGTGAAGCACCAGGGTTGCTAATGGACAGGATACCAGTGGCTATGCTATAGGCTACAGACTTAATTAGCTCTTCTGTTGAATGATTTATCTATATTTCACGAGAGCAATTTGGTTATAAATGCTACTGTTCTGAGATCTGTTTACCACCTTCTGACAGCTCTTAGACATAAAGAATAAGATGCCTTAAACAAGCTAAAAAATCTGCCATTTCTGTTACATTTCAAATTTCAGCCATCTTTGATATTTTCCATTAATAATAGAAGGGTTCAGTTAAGCAGAATTTAGGACATAACATACTAAATAGGTATGTTTTATTCAGATGTTTGCTATGTATAAAAACACTTAAAAAATGGACTGAGTAGCTTATATAACCAGTCATAAGAACACTAAGTTGAAACTTTAAGCACATGTAAGAATCAAAAAGGGCATCAGAAAGAGTACTTTATTTTTATTAAAGCTGAAACATTACTCACTCTAAAAAAAAAAAGGCACTCTTCTCAGAAATTAAAGGAAAGCACATTTTCATACAAATTTTTGAAAACTTCTGATTATGTGAAAGAATGAAAATAAATTTTTTAAAGCATTTTTTTCTAATCCAGCAACAGTGCAAAATGCATTCCTCCCAGGGCGAGATCCCTGTTCTTCCCCTGTGCATCACCACCTCGTGAGCAGGGCAGTTGAGGAATCCCCAAAGGCAAAAGAATCCCAGCGCGGGGCTAAACCAGAGTTGGTAACTCACAGCCACTGTCCCTGCCCCTCTGCTGAGGCAGCCACTATGGTGGCACTCCAGAAAGGGAAGGAAAAACAGAGACGGCAGAGCAGCACACAAACAGGATTCATTTAATCACAAATGCAAAATACAAAAGGTACAAAAATAACACAGTTTGCCAGAGGCCAAACTGGTTCCTCAAGTACCTTCAAGACCACGAGCGTGGAGAACCCATCTCACTACGGGATACATCTCCTACCCCCAAAGAAAAACAATGCAGGTGAAATAAAATCCTCCCTTTTCTAACAAATATACCCAATTGTAATTAATGAGGAGCTCTAAAAACAAGTTGTGTGAAGAGCAGCTTGGATAAGCTATTTTGTATTTCAGTCCATCATTAGATGGAAAGATTTGTAGAGTCCATTTCAAGCCAAGGGGATAGTCTAGCACTTGCGATGCTCCCTCTAAATGTCTAAGTGAAGCCAGAGATGTAGGTTGTCTTTGTGCTGAGTGTCAGAGAGAGAAACTTCTGTCTTAAACATGATGTGATGACTGGGTACACTGTCCTCCAGAGATGAGGGTCTCATCACCGCGAAAGGAACTACATGTCTCTCTCTCTCGCTAGCTGTAGATGACTAGCTTCAATCAACTTCCTTCCTTTCTCATGGTAAAAGAAAAATGTTCATTATTTGTTTTGTTTTGTGTTTTTTTAATTACAAAAGGCAACAAAAATACCATTTCTCTCTGAATGAATCTACAATCTCTCCCCTGGAATTTGTTTTATCTTTGGGTAACGCTGCTGAAGTCAGACTCGGCAACATCCTGAAGTGAAGGGTCTAGAGAACAAGTCTTATGAGGAGCAGCTGAGGGAACTGGGGCTGTTTAGCCTGGAGAAGAGGAGGCTGAGGGGAGACTTCATCGCGCTCTACAACTACCTGAAAGGAGGTTGTAGCGAGGGGGGGGTTGGTCTCTTCTCCCAAGTAACCAGCGATAGGATGAGAGGAAATGGCCTCAAGTTGCACCAGGGGAGGTTTAGACTGGACATTAGGAAAAACTTCTTTACTGAAAGAGTGGTCAGGCCTTGGAACAAGCTGCCCAGGGAAGTGGTGGAGTCACCATCCCTGGAAGTATTTAAAAGACGTGTAGATGAGGCGCTTAGGGACATGGTTTAGTGGGCATGGTGGTGTTGGATTAACAGTTGGACTTGATGATCTTAGAGGTCTTTTCCAACCTTAATGATTCTATGATTCTATGAAACACATGATGGAAAAAAAAAATCGTAGTTCCTTTTTATCCTTAGAAAATTTTGAATTATTTGTATTTTAATTTCTGGGGATGAAAGACCATGTCACCATTTCTAACTACAATGCACAGAGGTAAAACAGATTTCTCCAGGACAAAGTCACTGGATCGTAAAGAATGGGAACAACCAGAAAACTTCAAAGTTTTCTAAAAGTTAACCTGAAAGGAAAAGCCACGAGAACTTTAACAATATCATGTTTTCCTAGGAGATTCGGGAAGGATGCTAGAATATGTGACTATAAACCAAATTTCAGGGTAGTGATCACAGTAACACAATGATGCACATACTGTAACTATACAGAACTGTTACCATAGAAGGGGTGTTTTTTTTTTGGTTGCTTGCTTGTTTGCAGTTTGGGAGGAGAGAATGAAAAATTGTTCAGCTAAAATGGAGCCAGGGAATATAATTATGTAATACTTAGTAATCAGCATGGAGAATTATTATTTGATCAGGAAGGTATAAAATGGACTACTTTTTTTGAACACAGTTTACTAATATTGTTAAACTGGAAGAAATGACATTATTTAGAGGAATGTGAAAAGAGCTCAAGGACTAACTCAGCTTTTTTTATAGCTTAAATAACATTTTAATATCCTTTTTTCATGTAAGACTTATGAGATCATAATTTGAGGTGAAAGTGGGAAGTTTGTGGCCTGACCATCAAGGTAAACATATATAAATGCTATTAAGTCCAAAACAGAGCACAACAGCATTACAGTACATCAGAGTGACTTTACTGTCATTTGTGGAAAAACAAGCTGTGATTAATTATTTCTTTCTGGACGCACAATACTTACATCAGTATTGTACATCAGGGCCAAAATCTAGGTCACTAAAAGCTTTTTGCATCATCTGATAACAACCATAGTCTTTAAGATCCTCTCCACTTACGTTAATAAGCTTCATCTCAGGCCTTAAATAGAAAGCTTGAGCTCATTCTAGGGAAGAAGAAAAGATAAAAGATTGGAACATACTTGAAGGAAAAACAACATTTAAGAAAAAATAAAATGACCAATTAAGTTCTGAAAAGGGAGATCAATCTGAAATGTAGATGCAGCACAAGAAACAGGGCAGGAGGAAGAGATGGGAGGTAGAACAAAAGAGATGGTCACGCAAATGGATTCCCATGGTTTGACAAGATCCTGTCATGGTTCTCTTCCCTTGGACAGGTTGCATCATTCAAAGTGTGAGCTCCACCGAAAAAAAGACTTCTTTTATGAAATAATAATTAAAAAAAATTCTTCTCTGAAGTACATATCAGTATTTGAGAGTCTTTTAAATTGGTACTGGAGGCAAAAATACTTGGAAGAGAAATATATTAAAAACCCCATTAGAACTTAATATAGTTAACAATTTAAGAACAAAACATGGAAATTTATTCAGTCTGGACTTTCACCTGTAAAAATGATGATGAAATTACACTGTAACTAATACCAAACTCTAAGACTGCTGTGACTGGACAGATAAGCTACAGACCAGAAAAGTTAAACTTCTTTCAAGAACATTGTTTCATGTTTTCATACAAATCCTAATAAATCCTCAGCAATTTGAAAGACGGTTATTTCTTAACTCAGTTTCTATTTTGCTTTGACATTTTATGCTGTGCATGGCAGCTCTTTGGCTAATAAAAAAGCTGTCCTGTGCACTTTTGTCTACTGCTGATATTTTGTCTGGCTAAATGTTATGCTACAATCTCACAAAATATTCAAGGTTTTATCACATGCTGTTAATTTAAAGCAGGGCAAGGGAAAAGACTGAAAATGATAGTATCAGTTCATTTTTAGGAACTTAACTTCCTCAATGCATCAGTTATACTGTAATATTTCTATTTAAATATTAAGCTAGGACATCTTGGCAGAGTGCTTCACTGCAGATAACTCACAGACAAATATCAACACTAAGTACAGGCATTTTACCTAAAAAAACCTGAAGACTGTTTTAGCAACATGTCGTGGTTTAACCCCACGCAGCCGCTCACTCACACCCCCCCTCCGGTGGGATGGGGGAGAGAATCGGGAGAGCACAAGGAGGAAAACCCCCGGGTTGAGATAAAACAGTTTAATAATTGAAATAAAACAAAATAGAACAGTAATAGTAACAGTGAGGACAACAACAATAACAGAATATACCAAGCAGGCAATACACAGTGCAACTGCTCACCGACCACCGACCGCGTGTCACGAATGGGGGCGGCCAGCCCCCCCACACACCTGGTTTTTATACTGAGCATGATGTCACATGGTATAGAATACCCCATTGGCCAGCTGGGTCCACCACCCCGGCTGTGCTCCCCCCGCCCCCTGCGAGCATCACCCAGCCAACGCTCCTTTCATACCAAACCCAAAACACAGCACACCCCCCAAGCTACTGGGGAGAAAGTTAACTCTGTCCCAGCCGGAACCAGGACAATATCCACCCCTTATTCTATACCATCTACATCATGGTTTCACATGTTCCAATACATCCCAATTAGTCATCACCACTTTTCCTGCCT
>NW_009235522.1:0-510 GCF_000690835.1 Fulmarus glacialis
CCTCTGCCACCTTCCCAAACACCTAGGGCACAGGTGAAAGCAGAAGAGGAGGTGGTGGCACAGCCCGCTCCCGCCCCGGGAATGGCCGGATCCCTGCCTGCTTTGGCAGCTGCTGCCCGGCACAACTCAGCCTCCCCGAGCCCCCGCGGCACTCTCTTTCCCACGGGAGGGAGAGGCTTCCCCAGGTCTGGATATCTCCTGCTCCAAAACGGGGCTTTCCCATGGTGTCCCCCCCAAAGAGCAGGTTCAGGGGACATGGCTCCCTTTCCATGAGCTTGTTTTTGGCAGCGGGGCAGGGCCAGCCCTCACCTTGCTCCAGTCGGGGCGGCCGGGCTGGGTCCTGGTCCGCAGCCCCGTGATCGAGTCCCTCTGCTCCTTGGCGGCCAGCAGGTCCAGGGCCATCTGCAGCCCGATGGCCTTCATGTCGTTCTTGCTGAGGGCCGACGTCATGTACATGTGCATCTCCAAAAACCGCCCTGGGCGTTCAAGGGGAGCCCGGCTGCAGACGGG
>NW_009235522.1:1005-2871 GCF_000690835.1 Fulmarus glacialis
GCAGATGCAGCCCTGCCTGCCCCGCCGCCCGCACCCCTCAGACCCCAGTAGAGCCTTGCAGGGAGATCCTGAGCACCCGTTCCTCACCAGTTCTGGTGCATGCCCATGGCCAACCTCCTGCCAGCACCTTTCCTGCAGCAGAAATCCCCTATGGGACCCAGCTATGGGTCTCGTGGCCATGTGTTATGAGTCCCAAGGTTAGAATTGAGGAGGAGCCATGAGGAGTGCTGCCCGAAGGTGCTCATCCCACAGGGAGAAGTGTTGGAGGACAGGTCTATCATGGCATACATCACGTCTTGTGCCTCCCAAAACCACATCAGGACTCGTATCGGGGGTCTGCTGACGCGACCGCAGCCTGAGCTGCTGCTACGGCACCGCAGCGTGGCCTGCGGCTACGGCACCAACCTGTACATGATGCTCTGCAAAATGGAGGCGAAGGGGGTAATGCCGATGCCTGCGCCGATGAGCACGGCGTGCTCCGAGGTGAAGATCCTCCGTGTCGGGGTCCCGTAGGGGCCGTCGATGTAGCACTAAGAGGGACGAGAAATGGGGAGAGATCCAGCAGCCCGTGGGTGCTAAAACAACTCTTAGGCTGCGGATAGGAGCAGGGTTAGTGCGCAAGGTGCGTTGCAGGCTTGTGGAGCCTGGGCAGAATTTAGGGTCTTTTATGGGAGTTTTATGGGAGCAGAGGCAGAGAATGGGGCCAGGCAGGAGCACGAAGCCCTCGGCAGCACAGGGTTTGCATCAGCCCCAGGCGACACGGGGACACACGTGTGGGGTGGCCGGGCACACGCGTGGGTCCCCCCTGGGGATGCGGAGCACAGCCCTGCTCACCGGAGCCGGGGAAGGACCAAGGCATCCCTCACCTTGATGCTGCAGAGCCGACGGGTCTCACCCAGCCCGGCGGAGACCTGCGAGGTAAAGAGAGCAGTGACCATCTCCTCCTCCCTGCCCCTAGCCCCTCCCTGACAGCTAACGCTAAACCCACTTGTTCTCCGGGTTTGGTTTTTGGGTGGGTTTTTTCCCAGCTGGGTTTATCCGGGCTGCACACCCCCCTTCCTCGAGCCAAACCCATTGCAGCGCCCGAGCTTCTGGCGGGACATCCCACCAACGTCCAACGCCAGGAACCTGTCACCTGATGATGTTATCCAGATCGTAATCGGTTTGACTATTGATTAAAAAGGCAATTATCCAAATCCCCCACAAGTTGGGGGGTGAATAAGTGGTTTCCAAGGACCACGATGGCCCGGGCATGAGGAACCAGGGGACAGATAAGAACAAAAGAGGAACAGGGAGAGAAACTCATTAAAAATGATACACGTAAATTCGTTATCTGCAAGGACTGCTCCTCCAGCCCAGACAGAATCAATATCCTGAGAGCTTTTCATGTTGGGGGATAGAAGCCGCTCACGGTGGCTGTCAGCGTCCTGGCATTGCCACGATTTACATCTGAGAAGTTTCTTTTAAAAAGAGCTTTTTAATGAGCTTTGGCCCACTTGGGATGGAAGCGATGCTTCCCCTCGTTTCTCCAGGCTGGTCCTCTGGCCGCTGTGTGTTGGTGAGAGCAGAGACCCCCCTGCCCCGCAGGCACCAGGGGCTCGGGCTCTGCCCCCCGGGCAGCGCGGGGGGCCTCAGTGGTGCTGGGTGAGGGTGGGAGTCGGTGCTCACCCCCCCCGCCGGCGGGTCCTCCTCTCCTGGGGCAGCAGCGCCGGTGGCTTTGTACGACGTCAGCTGAATGGCTCTGTCCCCACCGGTGGCCACGGACCCCCCCTCCGAGCTGGCCCTGCTGCAGAGACCTTCCTGGAAGCCAAAGACCAAGGCATCGCTGGCTGCGATGCTCAAGGCATCTGATGGCCCATCCATCAG
>NW_009235522.1:3001-5260 GCF_000690835.1 Fulmarus glacialis
TCAGCAGAGAGCATCCAGCCCGGACCTGTCCTCACTTCGCTTTTTCGGAGCTGGCCAGGGACAGACCGTCCGGCAGAGCCCTCCGCATGTGCCAGACGAGGACATCGGCTTGAGAAACCCATGGGGGGGGTTCTCCCCTTGGCGAAGCCATCACCCTTCCTGCTCGGGGGGTGCAATGGGGAGTCCTCACCCCCTCCTTGCACACGGCTGCCAACCAGCAGCATTTTAAGGTCTAACCTCTGCGTTTGCTGAAAGCTGAGCCCCATCGGCACCAACCTGCGCCCAGCTCCGGCAGCTCTTCTCCCTCAGGCTCCTGCTGAGCGGTTTCGGCTCCAGGCTGGGGAAATCGGGCCGCCGGGAGTATTCGTACAGCTTGTTGGTCCACTGGCCCAGCGACCTGATGTGCAGCCAGAGGGTCTCTGCGGGATGAAGCGGGGCAGCGGGTGGGCATCCTAGTGAGGAACTGCCCTGCAGCCCCAGCACCACGGGCTGTGTACCGCACAGCTCCGGCCCCGGGGACTCGGCAGCAATCCCCACCGACGTCCTTCACGTCAGCCCCGGGCTTGCAGCAGGGGACTGGGTTTGCTCTAACAAACCAGTGAAGCCCAAATCCCAAATCTTGGGCACCCGTGGAGCTGGGCAGGGCATTCGGGTGCCATTTGGTCCCCATGCCTTGCTTGAAATAACCCAAGCACATGTTTTTATACAGCACTTCTGTACAGGCAGAGATGGAGGCAGGTGAGTTGAGGCACGCACGGACACACGCTGCCCTGCTCCGTGGGCACGGACACCTCCTTGCACGACCCTCAGAGGGGATCCAGCCGCCCTGACGGGGCTTGCGTGATGCAAAACATCATCCCGGTGACGCAAAACAACTGCCCAGTGATGCAAAACGAGCGAAGGATCGGCAATCACCTTGCTGCTCGGGAGCGCTGCTGATGGTGAAGGGGTGCCACTCGTAGGTGGCGATGGCCGGGATGTTCAGGTAGATGTAGTCTCCAGGTTTGTAGTGGAAAAACTGCGGTCTCTCGATCACAAGGTGAGTCACCTGGAGGGAAAAGAAGGACCAGAGAAGCTGGGAGCATCCAGCGGGCAGGTTGTGCCGGTCGGTCTCTGCCGGGGTGGTCTCCCTGCCGCCTGCGAGCACCCGGGTTTGTGCCTCCCATTTTAAACAGCAGCCAGCATGAGACGGACTTACAGCTTCAGCCTGAGAAAGGGGTTTCTTCTCCTATTCGCTGCCCAGCTTTGCTATCAAACAAAAATCTCAGTTAGGGCTGGCCTTGGGCAACAATTTTTTTTGAAGAAACTCAGAGTCAAAGCGGTTTTCATTTTGTCTTTTGTCGTTCTATGAGTTTAGGGTTTTTTACTTGAAAAATAGGGAAAATTCTAAATTAAAAAAAAACAATTGCTTGAAAACAAAAAAATTGCTTTCACCTTTTGCTGCAAACATTCACCAACGCAGCCCGAAGCAACCCAAACCCGCATCTTTTCCATACAAGCTATTCACTGCGCCCCGTCCCTCCCGCGCGTGGCTGGGGAGCATCCCCCTTCCAGCTCGCTGTGCAAACACATCGGGGCTGTCACCCCCTTCCCGCTGTCCCTCCTTTTCTCCTGCATGGAATAACCGTCGTGGTCACTTGCGAAGTGCTTTTCCCCAAACTGCAAAACGCTTTGCAAATATTAAAGCTATTTCTGTGCACCATGGCATCTTTATTCTGGCTCTCAGGAGAGGAGAGCATCGGGAGGGAGGTGGGAAGAGGCACGGAGACCCCCGGGGGTGCGGACCTTGGAGGGGAGCAGGTTGACCTCCACGATGCGCAGCCCCCCGGCATGCCGCCAAGCCAAGCCAACCCCCCCCGGCAGGCCGCCAAGCCAAGCCAACCCCCTTCCCCAGCGCGAAAAGGCAGCCGGGAACCGCAAACCACTTCCAGAAGTGGGGGCCGTGGAGGATGAGGAGGGTCCAGACGCAGATGTAGGAGAGGTGGGTCCAGTAGAAGACCTGCGGACAGGGAGCCGGGGACGAGGAGGGGGCTGACCATGAACCGAAAGTGGTGGAGCCAAACGGTGCTTCGTGGCGAGGCTGTGCCGGGGCACCCTGACGGGCAAAGGCAGCCCAAATGATGAAGAAAAGCACGGAAACCCCAAAACTGCAAATCTAAGGAGGGCGGGCGTGTCCAAGGGAGGTATTGGGGGGCACCGCACCAGCTCAAGAGCTCTCCCACACCCATGGGGCAGCACCCGGGTGGGCACCCACCCGCC
>NW_009235523.1:0-33381 GCF_000690835.1 Fulmarus glacialis
ACACGCCGCCCTCAAATACCAGCCCCCTGCCCAAAGCAGGCGAGTCCCTTCTCCTTCACGTACGTGCCCTGCAGGTCCCGCTGCAGGCAGTTCGTCTGCAGTTAAGAGAGGTCTCGGAGCTGTCCGTGTCTTGTGTCCGCCCCTTGAGGCGAAGGGGCAGAGGAGGGGTGTTGAGCCCGGTTTCTGATCGTAAGGACAGACGCTGGAGGCAGGAGCAGCTGTTCCACCACAGCATGATGCACTAGCACTAAAAGTGTCTGCTCCATCCTGTCCTGTCTGGCCCATATGTACCTATGCGTAAAGCTATAGGTCTTGGTGGTAATTTAAAAGCCTGCTTGTAACTTGTTTAAAAAGAAAAGTGGAGGGAGGGCGTGTTCAAGACTCTGTTGAAACTGGGAAGCAATGTCTGTTCACGGTTACTATAAAAGCAAGATGGAGCTCTCTCTTTACTGCCCTTGTTAAACTTGTTATTTAGGGTATTATTTAAATATCTGCTTATCAGTAACTGGATGGTAAAAGGTCTTAGTCTAGACAATATGCTGATTACGTTGAAATCCTTCAAAATTTGAGTTTATGATTTGGACACGGCTGTACTGAAGAACTGAACTGAAATCATCAAGTCACTTGATGTTAGCCAGTGGATATTTTGTGATCTCCCCTGCAAAACCTTACTAAAAGCTCAGATTTTTTTTTTTTTTTAAATTATACATGGAAACATAGATTTTGGTAAGAACTAGGATTCTGTATGTAAATTGTGAGCTGTCTAACTCCTCACTTGGCCATGTGATGCAACACTTGCGAGTCGAAGTCATACAATGCAGTTTGTGATAATGTGGGTCCAGAGAAGAATTCCACTGTGCGTTTTTACTAATCATAGAGTCATCATACTTACTGTTGAAAAAATATTTGAATGCTGTTTCTAGTCATCAGTCACATCATTCAACAGTTTGGAGGGGGGTGTCTTGCTTTTTAGTTTCTGTGAGCCCACTTAAAACAGCAGCTTGTGGGAGAGCAGAAATTTTGGACTGCCAGTTTAAAGAGGTTTTAGGTCTATTTCTAAAAGAGGGCTTTGGAGTCTGTAGTAGGATTTTACAAAATTCATTTGAAAACTTACAGTGGCATAACACTGGATAACTATAAATTATTCTTTTTTTTAATTCTAATACTGTAATACTAGAACTTACTTTAGACTTATGCGGACAATAAAATAACAACATTTAAAAGCCTGGTCATACAAACACTCAAAAGGCAGATCCAATAGTTTCATCAACTCCTATTCACAATATCCCATTTGACTGTAGTTCAGAAAGTGCCTAATAATTGTTGAAGATGTATCTGTATTAACTTTCTGTATGATATTTAAATGGCGTTTTGGCTGGGAAGACTTTAATTTCTATCTTTGTTGCAAAGACTTTGCCTTTGGTAGGGGAAAAAAATCGTTACACCAATGTTGAATTGATTTCTAGTAAGTGAATTTCTTAAGTATGTACTTCAGATAACATTTTCAGAGCTATGTTCTTGGACACAGATCTGTGATCCTAAATAGATACTTCCAGAAATTTTGCTTTTATTATCAGAGCTTTTCTCAGCTTTGAATTGCAAGGGAAGAATAAAGCTTGTTCAAAGCATGTCAGCTTTCTCAGATGGAAACATTTTACCAATTTAATGCAACACATTAGTACTATCTGCTCGCTTAGAGAGCTAGCATTTCAACCGATACTCAAGTTGGTAGCTTCCTCAGCTAACAAACATCTTCAGTTCATCAGCTGCAAGTCGTCTTTCTTCCTCAAGGAGTATTTTCAGTGGACACATGTAATCGGGCTCTGAAATTTCTTTGAAATAAGTGAAATAGTTATGTAAACTTCATATCAAGGAGTTTAGTTTGTCAAATAAGGGCAAAAATGTGTTTAAGTGTTTGTTTTACTTCAATATGCTGCATTCTGGAGAACTTCCGGAAATAGTTTTATCCACGAATCTAGATTTGATTCAACGTTTGTCATTTACAAGACACTGTCTGTTTTAGTTTATCACGAGAGAGACCTTCCTTTGAGCTTTGGGGAGAAGGTGCTGTTTCCACTCCGTAATTTAGTGTAAGTTGTGGGGGGACACAAACAATAATGCTTTATTGAAATCTGATTTTTCTAATACACAAGTTACTATACCAGGCTGATCTTCTGCGTTAGATTAAAATTAAGGGATTGTTCTTGTATTTTTGATAGATTTTTTGGTTCAGGTTTTCTTTGGGGAAGATTACACTTTGGTTTTATACCCCCATTAGACTCAGAATTACTTTGATTTATAACTTTTATTAAAATCAGTAGGGAGAAGACCTGTTTACACCCTAGTTACTTCGACTCCACTACTTTGGCTCCACTTCTGAAGTAACAGAGGCATTAATAGTAAATATATAGCCAGTCATGTGAAGTTTTATTCTGTGTGTTAAGAAACGACTGTCTCCCAAAGCCTCCTGTATTACTTTGCACAGCCAAATTGCTATTTCTGTGAAACTGTAAAAGTATTCCTACAGTCAGGTGAAGGTAAAAGTTAGCCGCAAAGTTGCTAACTTTAATTTAAAGAGAAGGTTAATAATTAATTGGATTTTTAAAGTAACTTATTAGATAATGTTTGATAGCTACTTTAAAAAGAGATTAAACCTTACAGTAACACTCAATCTTTTGGATTTTTCAGGCCCCAGACAAGTTTGCAATGAAGTTGTGGATCCTTATATAGCAAATCAATTCTACTGACAGTAGACTTTGGTTTCTTGCTTACTCTTTGCGAAGCCTTCAGAAACTCATCAGAAAACAGGTGTTCACAAACTAGAGTGAAAAATGTTGCCTAGGTCTTTTGAAAACACTCATCTATAAGGAATAGCCCATGCTAACTAAAATATGGAGTTAATGTAGGAAAAACTGCTTAATAGAGTAACAGTATTTTTTGTTGCTTGTCTATTTCATAAATGAAGTTGTTAGAACCTTGGATTTTTTTCAGCAGCTTGTTCCTCACTCTTTGATTTTGGAGCTTTTTATTGTATTTCTTTTATAAGGATTGAGAAACATAATAGAGCTGGTTGAAAACAGAATAGCAGAATACCTTAAACTGAGACTTATTCTCTCAGGTTTATTTTCCTGAAAACTGGGCAAACGCTTAGTTACATATGTCTATTTTCCATTCCGTCCCTGAAGTGAGAGGATCTAATTACACGAAAACCAGACTTTGTATCAAATTTCAACAACAGCAAATTAAAAATCAACTTAAAAAGAAGTTTCTCATTTTACAGGAAACTTTTCAACCAGCCATTGTTAAATGTATCTGGCCAGTTTCCTTTTTAATATCTTGGGGGAGGAAAAGAAATGCATGGATTTTTGCAGCATTAGAATTTACCTGGAGAGGAATAAGCAAATGAATAAGAAGTGAGGTAACTGCTATTTATCTACGTTCCTAAGAAATAAAGGAACGTATTCTGTGAGCATGACTGTCATAGGGTTTGTACAGGGAGATTTTTTTATTATTATTATTTTCTTTTACTTGCCAGTCTCTGGTGAGACTGGCTTCTTGTTTCATAGGGCATCAGAGCATTTGTGCCACAGATGAAGGATACAGACCTTTACAACTGGCAGCAATCACGTACCACTCCACTTCTTTATTCTTGTCTTGTTGCTAGTAACTAGTTGTTATAGTAACTGTGACGTTACTCTGGCATGAGACATTGATGACCTCCAAATGGAGAATGAAGTAAAGGAGTATGTAATATGTAGCATACATGTGATGCTATCCTTCAAGAATCTAAACAGCTAATATGTGAAACTCCTTCATACTTTTTCCTTTGCAAAGACGAAGAAGAGTTTGAGCCTGAGCAAACTGGAATCAATAAAAGGGGAATGGAAGGAACCTGGCCTCTCTCTAATGATCACCACTGCAGGACATTGTCACGTGCTGGGTATTGCAGTGATATTTAAAATGTCGTGTCCTTGAGAGCTGTCTGGTGATGTGATCCATTAAGGCATAATACTGTTCCAGAAGAATGGTGCCGTGATATGAACCTAAGTAGTAGAAAGTGAAAGAACTCCTGAGACCTAATACTGCCCCTACCTATTGATGTGTGACTGAGAGCCCTTACATTACTAGCAACTAGAGTATTAGAATAATTTTTAGAATATTGTTAAAATTTTAAAACTAAGTTAAATTTGATAAGAGTACTGAAGATGCCATATAACTATTTCTGTAAAACTTGTTTTTTGTTTAGACTGTATTCCTCAATAGAAAAATCAGATTGACAGAGTGATAAACACCAGCATTACTAAAACAAGGTTGTGTTGCCCACAGACTTTTTGCACAAATGATCATAAAATATAATAACCTAGAATGTGGCTTGTATAGCAAGTTTACACAGGCCAGGAAAAACACCTTAAACATAGTTCATGTTGATACAACTTAGATACTAGTAATAGGTTTTTATTCTCACTGTAAAATAGTTCAGTTGAAAATTTTAAAAATTTGGATCCCATGAGAAGAAAAATTGACTCAA
Source organism: Fulmarus glacialis (assembly GCF_000690835.1). Lineage (NCBI taxonomy): Eukaryota > Metazoa > Chordata > Aves > Procellariiformes > Procellariidae > Fulmarus > Fulmarus glacialis. The sequence continues at coordinate 4,529 of NW_009235523.1, forward strand.
TTTCAGTGTTTTCTTCTAATACTGTTAAGAATCAAAAAGTAGTCTACTATACAGATTATGTACATAGTAATATTTTACTTTATTTAGTATAATAAGCTGATCCTACAATTTAACCATCTGTTTCAGAAGCAGGTTTTAATTTTTTGAAATTGCCACTGCCTTTTTTTTTTCCTATTGAGTAGGTCTTGAAACATATATTCTTACAAGGAATGGGGATGGGAAGATCAATTAAATCTTTAATTCTGCATTAGTTTCTTTAGAACTGATTTATCGTAGTCATAACAGTTACCAAAAACATTATGATGAACTACACCTGAAAATTGACCTCCAAGTAGTAAATAAAAGTAAATGTCAGGATATGATATATATTGTAGGTTTAGGCTCAGAAGAGCTTGTTTGCTGCTTTCTTTTATCTTTTGTGTAAAGTCTTTCTCCAAGACAGAAAAGCAATCCTTTGGTGAATCATTCTGCTCTGGAATATGTTTACCTTTTCATAAATGCTCGGTATGTGCTAAGTCATATTTTCAAGTAATTTTTCTCCTATTTGCGATAACTCTTGATTATTGGTTGAGCTATAATGGCTATAAAATTCTCTCTTTAATAGAAGAAGAGTTCTATTAAACTCTTTTTACAGATTAAGACCAATAGCAAATACTGCAAGTATTAAACATGTTACCTTTAACTGTTAAACAATATAAGTAGTAAGAAGGTTTTTTTAATTGTCTGAATATATATATATCATTGCAAATTTGTTCATATTATGAATTGAAGTTGCACAGCATTTCAGCAGTCAGTCTTGAGTTAACAAGAACTATCAACTTTTATAAAAATACCTAAATTGATCAATATAGGCATTGAAGAGACCCAGGGTATGGATCCATGCATTTATAGGCAGGAGAATACTAGCTGTAAATTCAGTAGCAATTTTAAATGTACCTGTAAATGTAAAAATGTCACAATTTGTGTAAGTCTGGAAACTTTTTTAAAATACCTTGACTTTTTAATTTCTTTCCTTAAAAGAAAAAAATAGAATAGCTGCCTCTTACCTTTTATTTTCACTTGAATGAATTGCATAATGCAAAATACATAATCTTTTTCTGTGTTGGCTAGTTCCAATTCACATTAATAGCCTTCAAGCCATCAGCCCCCTTTCTTCCCTCCATGTGTGCATACACAAGCATATTTTGTGCAAGTATACTCTTCACTTACTGTGAAGAGTAAGTCTTGGAGAGAGTTTAAGGAAAAATACCAGAAGAGAAGCACACTGTTAGATGTTATTGCTATAATCTGGTGCGTTTGTCAGATGGTAATTTAATTTTCAAGATTTAAATTTTAGTTAGTTGAGCTGCAGTAGACAGCGTAGAGCAGCAGGTGGCACTAGTGTGAATTTTGTATCGGTTTGCACGGTAGATCTCTGAAGATGGATATACACTTATTTTGTAAGTAAGTAACCTGTCATTTAAGAAATCCTATCCCACAACGACTGGCATTTCTTGGCCACTACCTGACTCCAGGTCAGACATACAACTGAACTGGTCCTGTATGCAGAGGGCCTAGAGTAGCAGCTATGTCTCTGCTGCCTGTCAGATGCTCAGCACTGAAATTTGGCTGATCCCATCACATGCTAAGTGCAACTGAGAGGCAGGAATAGCTCACAACTATTCTTCCTGGCTTCCTTTCCTAACCAGCGTGCAAGGAGATATAAGGCCAGCTAAGACTGGGCAAGAGAGTTGGGCAAGTATACGGTCATGGAGAATGTGGAAAATAAAAGTTAGGACATGAAGTCTAACTTTTCCCTTGGCCTTCTTGCAGTCATGTTACTGTGCAGCAGTTGATCTGTAGTGACTATTTCTTCCTGGGGCAGAGGTCTTCATATAGCAGTTATGTTGACCAGTTGCTAGATGTCAGCTGCTTTCGTTTACCCAAAAGTAATCAATCACTAATGATCAGCTGCTGTGAAACATTGGAGGACTTATGATGATTGCAGGAGGCAGATTTTTAGTCCCATGTCAATCATGCAGCAGTTTGACTGGCACTGTGCCATTAAGTTGGAATCTGTGGCTATGTTGGTCATCTCTATCTTAAGATTATTTGTGTGGAGTTTCTGACTGTTTAAAAGAAAAAAAAAAATCAGCGCTCGTTAAAAGTCCACTGGATTTTTCTAATTTGGCTAATCCTTATATTGATAGAGTGTTTTACTTCAATGTTGTAAAATGATGAGGCATTTTTCAGTACAAGTGGACATATGCTTAAGGTTGCAGCGTGCAGGTCAAAGAAGATACTGTGATTAAATACGAAAAGTAACTATATTCTTTTTCTTCAGTAATGCCACAAAAGAATACAGAACTGCACTGACTTACCTCAGACAATAATTACAAAAATAATTCTTAATAACATTCCTATAAATTATGTAAATAACGCCTATTGCTAGAAGGAAATGTGGCTTCTGCTTTCATATATGCCAACCTTTAAAAAAAAAAGAGTTAAATTATTTAATTTGTAATTATTTTTTTTTAAACGGGGGGGGGCAAGGTCCAGACTTGGACACTGAAGATTCATTAAGTGTCTGAATATAGAATTTCAGACTTCTTGAGCTGGTTTTGACACTAAGAAAGATCCTGGTTCAAATGTACTTGTTCTTACTTGTTTTCCCACTCGTTAGCTGTAGCTTCCTTCCTGCACCCTTATGTAAAGAACTGTATGTCTGCTTTGCAAATTAGATCACTGAAATAAACCAAGTTTATTAGAGGTTTGGTTTTACCTAAGAGTTTGTTTTACTCCACCTTAATGCTGACAGAATGAATACCACTGAAATGTACCATTAACCCTGTTCCTTTAAAGCTTTCCCTCTCTGTTGGAAAGTTACTAGTTACCAGACTAAAAGTGTAATTTTTACACTTAGCAGTTATTAACACAACACTTACTATCGTGGATTGCATCTGCCTTTGCAAAGTAAATCAGTTATGGGTAAGCCTCAATTTGGTCTGCATGTTACCATGGAAAAATTGTGTGTGAAACTGAAGGGTAGGAATTAGTACAAAGCAGTAGCAGTATTGGTACATTAGCGGCAGTAGTAGTATAGCACAAAGTATAGTAGTGGTAGTATTAGTACAAACTGGTTTTGAACATGTCCTATATCACTTCCAGAGGGCAAATACACAGAGATACAAGAAATAAGGAGCATCCAGTTGCATCTTTGAATGGATCCAGCAGTCAGAAACACCCAGGAAACAATGAGACACAGGTGAAACAATCCATCACGCCTCAAGTCATCACGCTGCCTATTACCTTTAAAATGAGTGTATGGTAGCTGTATTTCATCTTCAGACTTAAGGGATTATTTTTTCAAGAAGTTTAAAGAAGAGTCTGTACTCAAAGAGATCCTAACACTTAATTAGTCTCAATGTGTAACTTTAATTGGAATATTGCATTAGCACTACATTCTTCCATCAGAATTGTAGTGTCTGGTAATGCATTGTAGATTAAACTTTGTCCTGCTGACTTTGCTTTCAAACCGGGTCCCGCAACTCCACCATTCAAGGGTCAGAGTTTATTTGATCTAGATACAGCATTCTCAGGCTTAGTGAAAAAAAATCTAAGCAGATGTTTTTTTCTTGGAAGCAGATAAGAAGAGAAGCAGCAGCAATTGCTTCAGTTCAGGCCTTGGGCTTAATGCAAATTCCATTTTAGATAGTGTTACATGGGAAGTTTCTAGGGAAAAAAGCGTTGGTTTTAAGTTCTTTCAATGCATGTGCATATAGATATATAAAGGATATTTGATTATAAGAAGTATACATGCAAATGTACGGTTTGAGGGAAAAATAGTATAAGTCATCAAAATTACGTTATTATGCAAGATGAGCCTTTTGCACACCTGATAGCTAATTAAGAATTTATAAATATACCACAGTGTCTACATACTGCCACTTCTTAGAATTCTATACTGTTTGCCTAGGTATTTTGAAGAAGGATTAGTTGTACCAATAACCTCACCTGTAAGCATTCTTTCAGTGAGTGTTAGATTCTGTGTAACATGAGAGGGAAGTGGATCTTTCAGATAGCCAGACTCCAACATCTATCCTGTTACCATAGCAGTATTAAAGGCAAATGAGAGTACCACTCAAATTCAAAAATTCTAACTGGTCAAAAACGAATTTTCTGTATCTGTGCTCTCTGAAGGAGAACTGGTAGGAAAAAAAAAAGTATGGGGTAAAAAATAAGATACTTGAAATTAAACTGAAGCACTATCATGAAGAGCAAATGATTCATCACACGTTACAGACAGGGAGTGTTGAGTTACCTTCCATGAAAGGTCTTACCTGATACAGATAGTATCGCCTATCTAGCAGTGGTCTATAGCAAAGGCCCAGGGAAAGCATAAGAATGGGGCAAGTTGTCATGATTTTTTTTCCGGAATGATTTCCCAGTCTCCAACAGCTTGTATTTCAGAGACAGTGTCTGTAATTTAAGATGAGCTTTTTTCACGTTGTTATCCAGTACCTTTTTAAGACTGTGTAAACTTACAGTATCACTAGAACGGAATTCCACATCTTACTACTTCACTTAATTACGTGACTTGTAGCTGACTCCTTCCATTTGTTTTGAATGTGCCTCCTGTTAATTTCAGTTGATGACCTCTACCTCTTACACTGGAAGTGAACAATATTTCCCTATTAACCTTTTCTATGCCATCCAGTTATTTCTTTTCCAGGCTGAATAATTCTATTCAATTGTTCATTGTATGGAAGCTTTTCATATCATGACTCGTCCTTACTGCCTTTCTCAGGGCCTTTTTCAGTTCTGCTCCATCCCCTGTAAGGTAGGGAAACCAGAACAGCATTTGGCATTTAAGTTGCAAGTGCATAATGGATTTATGAAGAGGGCTATTCCGAAAGCATTGGTAAGAATAGGCACCAGTGAAATGTAAGTATGAAGGCCAAGAAAAAAGGCTCAGTTTTCTTCTGCCCGGGATTGAGTGAGTGTCACAAGCTTGATTTCTTCTTTCCATTCTAGTGCTTTAGAAGCTGTTTGTAAAATTTAAGCATACTATAATAATTTCTTAGTATTGATCTGAGATTGCTTACATTTAGAATATTTTTATATTGTTTTCTTGGCAAGGGGAAGAGAGGAATGGTTAAGAAAAAAACATCAGATTAAATTCTGGCTCAGGTAGGATGTCATTTATAGACCGGTATTTCCAAGATACGTAGTTACTGACTGAAGATCACTTGATCATTTCCACTCACTGATTACTAAACAATACATAACTTTTTTTTTTTTTTTAACCTACCGGTTTCAAAGGTTAATTCTCTCCGAAGTGAGGGAGTGGGAGCAAAGCACAGAGATGAGGCGATTCTCCTAACATACAATCGGAAGCAAAAGATGCCTGTCCTGAGCTGTATTCATTCAATCCCAGAATCTTCAGAACTGGTTCTGTATGGTTTGTACCCCATATATTCTCTCAGAAAGAGACGAAATTTTTGTCTGGAGTAATAACTGACAGGAGATCACATGAAATACTGGAAGATCAGGCCTTAGTTACTATTAGTTCTTCATAGACTTCTATAGAGGATTTGAAATATTGCATACAGTGTCAACTTCTATTACCACAGTTGTTACAGTTCTGAGTTTTGTAATGTGTAACAATACCTCTGTGTTTGAGAAATATGTCTTTGATTAACATGTAAGTCCATCAAAACCTTTTACCCCTATGTTCTATTACCTGGACTTCAAGATACCAAGTCAGCAATGTATTTGGCTTGCCTTCATTCCTACTTTCTTGTAAGATTCAACATGTATTTTGATTTATCACCAGCAGAGATCTCTGCTTTTAGAGTGTTTTTGTAAGCACAAGAGGAGGGTGCATAAGGGACAATAATGCTGCAGTATCTTTTATTCTCTCATCTGAGCAATCAGTTCCGTATAGAATTGCAAGTCATGGCTTCCTACCTATTTCAAATTGATGCTAAAAACTCCGTTCATTTTAGATTTCCAGAACTGCAGAAACTGGTTTAAAAAAAAAAAAAAAACCTGCTAATTCTGACCTCATAGACTTTCACAGAGTACCCACCTTGAGAGATCATAAACCAGAATAATTTATCTCACTGCATGACCTTAATATAAGTTAATCATTGTTCTTGTCCACTGCTTAAAATCTGTGCTTAGTCCTAGTGAAACTGATGATCTACCCCATGCTTAAAACATGCACAGTTATCTTGCAGAATTAAAATGTGGTTTTATGTAGCCTTATTTTTTTAACGCATGACAGTGGTTTTATTGAGATACAATTTTTTAGTGAGTGCAACATCATAGTGATTGTTGTATTAAACACAACAAGAATAAATACTTAGGAAGTTTAGCTGTTCTTTATACATTTGAGTTTGTGTTAGCACTAATAACTGTATGTGTTCAATACACTCATAAATGGTCAGACTATAAATGATCACCAGTTTTCTCTTGTATTGTAAAGAAAGATTGAGCTCTGATCAGATCTAGAGAACCTCTATCAAATAAAGTTGCTAAATATGTCTTGTGATACAGTGTTTACCTCCTCTAATCTGTTCTGTGCATGCATTTATTTTTGCTTTTTAAAAATATGATAGCTGAGTAGACAAAACAAATTCTCAGCTAAAATGGTACTGCTGAGTCTTAAAACCGTTCAGGTTAAGACCCTCACCTTCTTAGCATGTGTCTTCTCTAGATTTATCACAGTTTAATGAATTCATTCTTTAATATGTTCTTAGCACTTTTCCATAGCAAGTGCTGTTCTCAAGCCCTTTCTGTTTAAAGAATCTCTTACCTTCCTCATGAGTCATCTCTGTAATACACATACACACTTTCATATACAAATAATATTTCTGTATTGTATCATACATGCTGTAAATATGGCTAGCATTTTTTTACACCAAACCTGTATTGGAAAAATAAGTGGTATCCAAAATTCCTGCAAGGCATCCTTCTAAACCTTTATTGAACCCCAGCTTCATCAAACTGAACATTTATCTTATTTTCCTTGTAATTGTCACTTACAAATATGAAAAGCTATTGCTGGAACCAGTATGCTGCTCACTAACGTGGTTCATTAGGGCATGACTAAAAATCATGTCTGAATTAAATTCTTTTATGTTGGTTCCTTTCTTCTGCTTGGTTTTGGTACTTGAGTGCTGAGGTTCAGTTAGCTTTCCCTGTCTTGTGGGGATTATATAAAGTAGTCTGCTTTGGAAAATATGTACTAAGTAGACTTACTACAAAAGCAAAATTAGAAACCAAATACAGTTCCTTAATGTTTAAAATTGATCCCTGCAATAAAACAAAGTATTGCTCAAGTAAAGTTGGGCAATATGCTAAATATTCAGGGATATAGTCAAAGTTGTTCAGTTGTAGTAGGCTCACTAAACAAGAATAAAAGATAGTAAGCTCATGAAAAGCCACTAGCTAATGTTTATACTGTAGACAGGATTCAGTCACCCCTAATTTTTGTAGCAAACATTCTAATTCTAATGAACAGAAATTACTCTTAAATATGGCCTCTTTCTTGATCTTTAAAAACTGATGTCTGTTTAGTTGAAGTATTCAACTTTTTACTAAAAAAAAAAAAAAAAAGGGGAGCTTACTTGCCTATATAACTTACCTGTGCTGTGTTTATTTCTTCCCATAAATAGGTGCAACTTAGGGCAGAGGTGTGTAAGGACCGGTAGAACCAGTTTTTCTTTGCTTCAGAGTAAAACTTGCAGTGCTTGATACTCTTTGAGAGCATCCTGAACCTCTACAAACCAAGTTCACCTAACACACCATATATAAAGTTGAACATTTTCCTAGTCTTGTATGAATGACAAATCATCTAATGTTTTAAGTGTTGTTCTTTTTTTTTCCCCTCTCTCTCTTTTTCTGTGTAGGATATTCTGCAGTCGAGATATGGCCCTCAGCCAAAGAGAAAAGGTTAAAATAGAACCTATCTGTTGAAATAGTTATACGTCTTTAGTTCACGGTTCTTAAAATATATTTAAATGACCTTCAGTATTGTAGAGTAGAAATGTCATGCTCAACTTTCTCTCTCTTTAAAAAAGAAATGGTAATTTTAATTAATCTCTTACCAAAAGTTAAACAATGTAAACGAAATGCTCACCAGACTCAAATAAGCAGTAACAGAACAGTGTCAGTAGTAACTATTGTTAGTTAATTAAAGCATTTGACACAGAGGTTTCTTAGAGTTGCAAAAAAATTCTTACTTGTTTTGTAGATGAGGAGTTTCATATACGGCATTTTCATTAAAGTGAAAGTACATTACTTTTCTAAGAATTAGGTGTTGGCTGTATTAATGTTTACAGAAATTTTGCTCACGTCATTTTCTAGCTCTTTCACTAACACCATAATCATTCATTTAAAATGCTAATCAGTCTGGTATACCAAAAATTAGCCTGTAAAAGTTGGACTTAATTTCTGCAACTCTTCAATCTTAAGTCGTATGTAAGTTTAAAAAAACAAAACAAAACAAGCTTTTTTTTTCCAACTTTCATAGAAAGCAAGCTAACTTTCTTTAAATTCTTGATAGTATTAGAACTAATTTTTTCATCACATCTGAGAAGTACCAGAATATGAAAAGGCCTGCCTCACCACGTCCCAGTCTCACCTATAAGGTTCACAAAACTCATTTATGTCAGCACCATTGTGACCTTTGAAATATATAAAAGCTCAAAGACAGGTACTTTGCAAATTGAATGTATAAAGTGATGCCTTTACCTGAACTACGTGATTCATCTAGCAAGCGTACTTTACTTCAGTGTTCATAAGACTTACGTAAAATTGGAAATCCAGCCCTGTCATAAGCTACAGCTTTTTGTTGTGCAAATAATTCATATTTATTCAAGATACTGCATTATACATAGCTTTCCCAACGCTATTACATAGATGCTATTAACCAAAAGTATGCTAACTATATTAAAATACTATAAAAGGTGAAATTCCCTGTATGTTACCTACTGCAACAGTGTACAAATGCTGTAACAAGTAGATTTAATGGGAGCTACGAATCCTGGCAAACACCAGTGCCAAGTAAGTTAGATTTACCGTAATAGTCTTTTCAGGGATTATGTTATACTTTGAATATACCTTTTCAATGGTTTTGCTGCCCCAGGATACAGCAGACCTTAACATGTACATTTGGAGGATCTTGCTCAATTCTAAAAGGATGAGTGTTGATGAAAGTTGAATGTTTTATTGGGTCAAAACACAGACAGCACAACGGAAAAAAAATGAAAGTACCTGGTGTAGGTCAGAGTCTGAGGAATCCTGAGAGGGTACAGTTGGAATGCATACACAAAACATATATGGATCCACTGTACCATTCAGAAAGACTGTTGATTTTTTTAAATGTCGAAAAACAGCACATCCTCCTTAAAATGACATTTTCATAACTAATGAATTTCTAGAGTCCTGGCAATGGGGGGGGCGGGGGGCAGTGTATAGCATTAGGGGGTTTGTATGTGCTACACTACTAACCTGCTCTTGCTTCAGTTCTGACTATTGCACTGGTCACATTCATGGCCACGTATGAATTGGTCTGATGTCTGTGGTTAGTTCTGGCAGCCTGAAATAGTGATCATAAACCTAAGGTTGAACATGAATTATGGGGTAGTATAGGGAAGCTTGTACTGTTGCTATAGCAAGAGATAACTTCAGGTGACACTTCCAAGCATTTACACAACTTCAAAGTGTAAATAAGATTAGACCATACTTCCTTCATCCTTTCAAGAGTAAAAAAGATTCCTTTTAAATGCATCTTCTGTGTCACCTAGTTACTGTCTTTGATTAGGCAACATGCCTAATGACAAACTTCTGAAAGCATGTTGAGTCGCCTTGTTTCTCAAAAATCCTGACAAACAAGCCTCCTTGATTTCCTGTTTCAGTATCACATAGATAATTAAAGTCAAAGCAAAGATTAATTAAGTAATTAATTTGCTGCTTCCACACAAATAAATGTGTGCTCCCTTGTAAACGTTAATGAGACCAGGTCAATGAGCTATGAGAAATTCGTGGCACTCTGCAACAGCAAATCCTAAAATACTTGAAAAGATTTTGTAAAAGGGTTAAAAAGTAACAAAGTAGCAATCTTCTACTTTGAAAAACAAGTGCCTTCCTCTGTTAGAGCAGTCCAAATTTGCCTGCTGCATCCATGAAAGCCGTTCATTCAGTGAAGGTCAGAGGTTTTGTTGTTGGTATACCAGCTGATCATCTGTAAGCCTGTCAGGCTGTATTGCTGAGCATAACAAACTGCTGTGCATTGCTGATGTGCGTCACAGGACCCTGGGGTTTTGCACGGGGATTAGTCAGGCTGTATTTGGAAACGCCCTCAACTGCACTTTGTGCTGCTATATTAGTGTTTCTCAAGCAAGAGGAATTTTCTTTTGCTTCTGCAGCTGCTCCTGCAAAACCCTGTGGTAAGTGTGCACAGCTTCTGTCAACAGTACTGACTCTGTCTTCTGCCTGCATTTTTAAGCCAGGGTTATGAGCTGAGGCATTACTTACAGTTGTTTATTGTAACAAATTGTATTTTTTTTTTTAAAAATTGATAGCACAGAATTGGCAACATCATTGAAGGAATAAATATATTTACCAGTTTTTATTGAATAGGTTAATTCAACTTAAACGTTCCTTTACTTTTAAATACATATCAGAGTAGTCTTAAGTGTGGGTATTTTCAGAGTGACATAGCTATGTACCATGCATGTCTGCTTTTATTTCTAAAAAGCAGGAATAGCAAAGATCACATAATATAGCAGACCAATTCTTAAAAGGATTTGGTTGGTTTTTGTTGGCAGCCTGTATGCAAGCCCTGCATCTCTGGACTCTGCTTGCCACCTATGCTGTTGCAGTAGGACAAAATCAAGGACAGAAGAATCAGGAGTGCCCTAAGCTCAACGCACAGGTACTCTCCTTTAAAAGCACAAGAGGAAACGCTTTTGTCATGTTTTCTGTGAACGCTCTCTCTCCGGATTTTTTATATGTTTTTTTTTTTCCAAACGAAATATCAGAATCCAGCACGTTAAGTGTGAACAGATGTAAATAATTAAACAAAATAAAACAGGAAAAATTCTTTTTAGTACGCATCCTATTCCATTTCTTAAAATAGCTTAGGTAGTGAAGCCGCTTCCAGTTCTTTCATATAAGCTGTGCTAGGTATCTAGTTTTGCAGCATGTTATCAAGCAACTGTGAAGATACTCAATGTTCTGTTTCGTTTCCATAACATTTGCCTGTTTACTTTTTAAATAAGTAGTCCTAAGGCTATTTCTTGGCAAAACTACCAAGTGGTTTTGGTAATTTGGTAATTACTAGTTACTAAGGATTTCTTACCATATTTGAGTTTACATCATATGAATATAAAACATACTATGTTTTTGGTTTTTGTAATTATAAATTAATAAATATCTGTCCTGAGCTCAGGTTATGCTAGTGGACTGCACAATCACTAGTGCAATTCTCCTGCCTAGCTGCACATAATGGAGTGACTGATATGACTACACTCGTATCCAGTAGCTTTTAATGTTCCTGTCTAAAAGCTAAGCCTACTAACAGCTGGGACTGTTAGAGAAACCTCTGTGGCACTCATGGACCAAAATTCAAATTGTCTGAATTAAAGCCAAAACTTGGTTTATACATATATGAGCATATGAGCACATGTAGCTATATATGAGCGTATATAGATGGAGGAAAAGATATGCACACACTCCCATTCTGTGGTTTTTGTTATGCCTCCCCCACTTCTTGCAACTCATACATTGCAAATAGCAGAAGTTACATGAAGAAGCTTGCTGCATGCTTTTCAAAATTTTTTTGGTAAGCTTTGTTTTCTAGAGTAAGTAGATGAAAGTAATGTTCTGTAATAATATCAAAAAGAAAAAGGGAATGGAAAATAAGATGTAAATGTAAATTAAGGAATGTGCCCCTTTTCTTTATAATTTTGCCAAACTGTTACTTTCTGCCACCAAGAACACTGAAACCAATTTTCTGTAGCTTGCCAGGGTATCAAATTTCACAGCTATCACTGATGCCATGCCCTGCCTTTTTTGGTACATGTCCATAAGTAAGTATATGTGATAGCTGGTCTCAGACCTTGGAATTGAGCATTTGCAGTTCCCAAAATAAATGTCCTTTATTCTTGGTTTATACTCTTTTACCTGGAAGCTGTCACCATAGACTAGAAATAAAATTTACAAATAATTGAATGCTATCCATTTTATCACTTTGATTTGCATTTTCCTTGTTCAGAAATAACATTAATAGTTCCCTCACCTTGTCAGCCCACCCCGGTGTGTCCTCTGTATGAAAAGTTAATAGATTTGGAACCTAGTCTAGTCTAAGGCAGGTTTGCCAACAAAGTAGAAAAAAAGAAATTGCATCATAATTGAAATTCACATACTGTCAATAGTATTATGGCTAGTTCTTATTCATTGTCTTATCACTTTTATGACATTATGGTCATCTGAAATTTTGTGGAATATTTTTAATATGTTTGTAAGTGTGAGAACAGTCCTTATTTTTCAGAATTACTGATACCTTACAAAGTACTCTACCAATCATTGAGAATTATAGAGAAGTTCCCTTAAAATTTTATTCACCCATAATGCCGGGTGTTTTCTTAGCAGTGATTTTTGGGAGGCATCCATACTAGATTAGTCTTTGTAAAATAAGAAAACTTTGTATTTGCCAAGTAGTGTAGGCTTACAGGATATCGGTATTAAAATACTTGCCCCATTTTTTTATGTCCTTGGTCAAAGCATTACTGAGCAGACTTATGATTATAACCTCTTATATTTTTAGTTATTACTAGTAATATTTCAGGCTGTGTATCTGGATTTGATTGTGAAATGAGCCATATCTCCATGTAGTTAAGATAGCAAGTCATTCATCAGCTCATCCTTCTCAACTTAAAATTACAGATAGTGAAAACAGCAGAAGGTCCACAGTCATCCTTTATATGAAGTTTCTTGGTATTAGCTACTCTTCTCTTGGACATTATTTTTTAATATTTTCTATTTTTTTTTTTTTGATCCTAGGGACTTAGGTCGTTGTTTTACTGTGTAGCACAGTAAAGAACTACTCTACCTCCAGCACTCGGTAAAGTTCAGTATAATTTTAACTCCGGAGTATGACATTACATCTTGTGCACACAATCAGTTATTAATTCCCTAGGATACCTGGTTGGAAATGCCTACTACAGCATCTGTGAATTCACTTAGATACCTGCCTTTCATTTTAGTGATTATCACCAACTCTTGTTTAATAATCCAACTGACGCAGCATGTGCTTAGATATACACTATCTCAGATACTAAGAAAACAATATATATAAGCAGCACCCAGATACAACATAAAAGCAGCTGTTTGCACTCTTGCTATCCAATTGTGTATAAGAAACTTCGTTTCAAAACTAGAATTCAGTATGTTCTTTACAGTAAATACTTTTCTTCTTCATTTAACCCAGCTACACAGATGCATGTCTTATGCACTAAATAAACTTGTAATTTTCAGAACTATCCTTGTTGTAAATGACCCATTCTGTGGTTTGTAGGACTGGGGGATTTCCAAACCTGCGTGAATCCATTACTGTTCATTCATCAAGGTATGACTATAACATTGTTAGCTACAAAAGAATTTCCTACATTCTTATTCCAGTTACCTGCTATCACAAACAAGCACATCTTTTTTTCCTTTTCGTAAATCAAATTAAGGTCAACCTTTAAAATAACCTTTTTCAGTTTTGTTCTCCTTGCTTTTCTTTGAAAGCTCCTTAAAAAAATGTCAGAGACTAGAAACTTGAATGTAGTTGTAGCCAGTGTAAATGCCAACCACAAATTATCTTTGGGAGTTTTCATGTTTTAACATGTGTTTTAAAAGAGATACCGGTCTCTGAGCTATTTCAGTAACATATAGATGTCCTTGGTAAGAAAGCAAAACTCTTCTTACGCTTTTATGAAATGACAGAATACATAGGGGCACTTAAGTGATTCAGTACTTTCAGATGTCACAAAGAAATATGAATTCCTTTTCCTGTGCTTATATAGTTTTAGTCCTGTAAACTAAATAAGAAGCTCCTTGCTCTGAAAAGCTTTCTTGCCTTTGTTAGTTGCTGTGGAGTATTTTATTTGGTTGTTTCTCCATATGTGTTCTTCCCAGTCAACTAGTGCATCAGAATTTTGGACCTTTTGTGTATACTAAGTTGACTCCTAGAGCTCTCTTAACAATTCATAGAAAGACAAATTTTATCAAATTGACTGAACTTTTCTTACTAGCATTTTTTCACTCTTTGTTCTTTCATCTGTCTTACCGGTTCTTTCCAACTTGAATCTGCTTGTCTCTTTCAACTCTGAAGAATAGCAAATACGTAACAAAAAACCAACAGCTAGACTGGGCAGAAGTGTAGACATTGAAGAGACAGTTTGCCAGAAAACTGGTGACTGCTTATTAGACAATTTCATTTACTTCTAATATAATAATGATAAAGCCTAAATAAAAGAATTGCTATGTAACGTTCAGTTGCAAATATGAATACAAGGAACTAGGGATGGAGACAGTGGCTATTTTGACTAACCATATTTGTCTGAGGCTTTATCAGATGCTATATCCGTGATGAAGACTTGGTTTTGCCTATGGAAGTGCCTGTGAGACTGAAATTGTCTGGGTTATACGCACTGCAGAACACTTTTCCCCCTCCCCAACTTAAAATACTCCTCAACTGACTTCAATTCTTATGTAAAAATGAAAAATGTATTAGAAATAAATGAACCTTAAAAACTGATCTTGAGTAGGAGTATCAGTTTACAACATCAAAGCAGGAAGCTTTCATCATACTCAAAATCTTAAGCAATGTCTTGTTTAACATCATCTACTGAAGTGTTTACTAAGGAGGTTTTCCTCAGGTTGTTTCAAAAACTTACGAAAGGCTTCAGTCTGAAATAAAACAGTAGTAAGCAATTCACCTTTCCTTATAACATCTCTCCCTCTGATCTCTCCATCTCCCCCAACATCTGTTCTGTTTAAATCAGTTATATTGAGGAGTCTGTTGCTTATAAGTAAACGAAATAATGTTTGAACTACTTACAAAACGACATATTTAGATTTTACTTTGTTTAATTTCTGCATTCCAAGTTTAAAAATATATATATAATTTGCCTCCTGAAAGTTAAAGGAATTAGATTAGTCAATTTACACTGAAAAAATTACAAAACAGAGTCAAATTGCTTTATCTTTCATTATAGAGAAAAAACGCTGTATACCCACCAAACCAAGTGGTAAGGTTACTTTTGTTTACCAGCATGTATAACATACAAAAGAAATACCATAAAACACCTTTAAAGAGTTGCACATTGTTAATGTTTTATTTTGTGAAGGTAGATCAGTTGACATACTTCTGCTGATAATTGTGAATAAACATCTATAAATGCTTTGTAGATGTATTTCTCAAAAGATTAGGGAATTCTTTAACGGATATTTTTCAGGAATTTTTTTTTTTTAAACACTGATTAGCTTTCTTAGTGATTCCCAGTTTGGGATGTAGCTGATAGCTGGAAGCCAATCCTAATGTACTCTTTTTGAATTTGCTGTGCTAATAACAGTAACAAGGCACTGCAACTGCATAGAGAACAACTATCTTGGTTTAGGAGGTACCATTTTTACCAAAAATGTCTTTGCCATAGGATGGCAAAGGAAAACCTTAACTCTTCCAAACTGAGTGAAATGAATCCAGTTTTTTCTTTATGAGGCTTCTAAAGCAAAGAAGTAGTAAATACCCCGTCATGACTTAAGAATTTTTGGCAAGATATTCTGGTATAGGTGAAACTTTTTGGATGGGTGGAAAACCTTGGAAAATTATCAGACACTCAGAATTAGGGTTTTAGAAGGATTTATATTTTCTGTTTTCATTAGTGTCTTGGAGGATATCAGCCAGAAAGTAGCAGTTGCTTACTGGGGATTAGAATTATTTGTTATATTGAAAAATAGGAGCACTGATGTGGCAGAAAAGATACAATCCAGCAAGACTAAATGTAAAATTTAGCACATTGTGCAACTACCTGTTTCTGCCTAGGCATAATTTTGAAGAATATTTGGTCGTTACCAACTGAATTTGAATCATTATCATCATATTGTTGCTAATAAAGTAAGCGTATTCAAATGTATATGCAAAGATATTATCTGAAGACATGGGCCAAAGTAGCCCTTCAGCTGAGGCCTGAAAAGAGCAGAGCAGAAAGGTTATACCCACAGTTATGCATGCTGTGTTTCAAGAACAATATGGTTCAAATGGATGGGCCAGGGCAACATCAAGAATTGTCAGAGGTTTAGAGAACTGTGCTCTGCAAAAGAAAAATTAAAGAAATTGGGGTTCTTTAGTTCAGGAAGAAGGGAAAAATATCCATGAGCACCTGTGAAAAAGAGTAATTTCCTCCAAGTTGAATGACCTAAAATTAAAGTAAGGAAGGTTAAGCAGAGATTAAGCAAACTTTTCTGAACATAAAGATAGTTGAGCACTAAAATACATGGTTGAGGAAAGTGAGGAATATGTGAGTGACGGTTTTGAAGAATGGGTTAGACAAGTATCTGCTGAGAATGATGTAGCTGTAATAGTTTGCTCCTACCTGAGGAAAGAGAGGACTAGAGCCGATATTTAAAGGTACCTCCAGCTCCTTCTTTTCCCTGATACATAAGTGTCTTTTCCGTTACAAATGCATGTGTTAGCAAGACTTCAAAACGTCATCTTTTTCTTAAATGATAACCTAATTGCAATTGGACTTGAAGTTGGTTGTCACTAATAAACAAAAGACTTAGTAGCATCAAGAGCAGGAAGAAAGTGTGTTGTATGACTTCCTAACAAGTGGTGATAGGAGAACTCTGGTTCCAGAAATGTGTCTGGAAATAGAAGCTGCTTTTTTTTTTTTTTCTGATTAGCTCATTGCAGCAAAGATGTACAAGGTATAAGAAAAGGAAAGCTGAATGGTCAGAATGTGAAAAATGTAATTCCTAGCTCTTCATCATCTCTGACATTCTATACGCAGAAAATAAAATTTACTACTCGTAAATGCCCGTGTAGACAGATTGCAAATGTCTGATGTCTTTGCTTTAGAAAGAGTCCATACATGATTATAAAGGAAGGAAATATGTACTAAATTTTGAAATTTCTGTCAATAAGTAGTTCTTTTACCATTTCTGCAAGGTTGAAGAGAAACTTTTAGAGTAAGCAAAGGCTTGGGGGGGAGGGTGTTGTTTGGGAAGGGATGGGGGTTTTGTGGAGCTTTTTTTCTTTTTTACCAAATTCAACATTTATCATAATATTCAAGAAATACTCTTCATTCAGAAGGAATATGTGGTGTGATAGCATGTGTTATTTCAAAAGTGTGCAGTAAAATAGGTAACGGGAAATGATTGATGGACTGGCTAGGGAGCAGGAATTACTATATGGCCTTGTTGTATTGGAGTACTCAGCTGACACATGCAGCATTCTCAACAAAACAACGGGTGTCTAAAATCAGCCTGTCTTCATCTATGTTGAAATTTCAAGGGCATATTAATTGCACAAAGAGCTAGTTTTAAAGTTCACCATCTCCCAGTAACATACTTGAACCACAAGGTGATCCCATATGTCGTGTGTCTAGTATCTGCCTTATTTCCTACAAATACAATTATCTTTTCTGTGTCAGCTTATTGAATAATTTGATATTAGGAAAGGAAATGAAAACAGGTGTTGAAAGCAAACAGAACTGTATGCAGTCATCAGTTAATACATCCAGAGTATTTTCTGTTTCTTCTTACTCTTAACTTGCCTTCTTGTCCTGAGCATGTCTTGGCGTCACGTGAAACTGTTTATAGATGCAGAGCTTCCGATCTGATGGATAGCAGGTATTACCTAGTAAGTTTTCCTCTGTAAGTATATTTCTGTCTTTGTTCTTACTCTTCATAGATGCCAGAATTTCAGAAGAAGACTGTCCATATTAAGGACCCAGGGAGAGTAGAGGAGATTATTTGTGGCCTCATCAAAGGTGGAGCTGCCAAACTTCAGGTAAAGATAGTAGAAGATGTAACCAGTTTGGAATGAAAGCAATCATGTGATTGTTGCTCTATGCCAAAAAAAAATTAAGAATATAAATATATATATATAACAGAAGTCAGCCTTCAAGAAATCTCTAAAACTTAGACGTCTGTTAACTCTTTTAATAGCCCTTGTTGATTCAGCTGTAGTTCAGCCAGACACTAGTTAAGTAAATGATATAAACATATAAGCTTAGTGATTTCAGGAAATATTCTGACCAAAGGAATTAGAAAAACAGTTTTGTTAGGAAAAAAGTTCTTATAGAATATTCTGGCTTACATTACAATAAAATAGGGAGATTTCGGTGACACATATGCTACTCAGCTGCAACTATTGTTGATCATTCAGAATTTCTAGCCATTCTTTATTTTGTCCCTCCATGTTGTAAGACAGTTTTGCTTTTTCTTTCCTTAAATAGATTATTACAGATTTTGATATGACATTAAGTAGATTTTCCTACAATGGAAAAAGATGTCCAACTTGTCATAGTGAGTACTTTTTTTTTTTTTAAAATACAGATTGGTTTGTTCAGTCCTTTTAGTTTTTCCTAGATTTTAATTTTCTATCCAATTTATTCCCTAATATGTGAGATTTTATATTGTTACCTAACCTGTACATCCTAATGAAGAAGTATTCTAGTGACTGTCTATATGTGTTTTTATATATATATATTTTAATCACAATCTGTGTGAATTAAAATAAGTTGTCATTCACAATTAAAACATTAAGTTCTGAACTATAAGATGTTAGTGACTAGATATGGTAGGGTTGACTTATTTTTTAAGAGCCCGTAATAGTCCTGACGCCTGCAAGAACCAGATAGTAAACTCCTCAGGATTCTTGACGTTTTTATCCTGTAGCCTTTTAGAACAAACAAAGAGAATCCATTTACTAATGAAGTGGGAATCCTAAAACACATAGGATGCCTCATGATGATTTCAGAAACAGTTAAATCTCAAGAAACAGATAAGAGAGCTTGTAATTGACCTTTTAATTCAGAGATGAGGGGAAGGACAGTAATACATCTTCATGCTCATGAAGAAAAACGTGCCTTTTACTGGTTGCTGGTAAGAAAAATTCTGAGGAAACATAGTGGTATGTCATCAACATTGTCATCTATGCCATTTACAGTGTTGTAGAGCAAAGTAAAAGAAATACACCATCTTGTTTAACACTTTTTTTTCACTCCCTCCAGACATCATTGATAACTCTAAGCTCATCACAGAGGAATGTCGGAAAAAGGTAAACAGAAAACCTACTAGCTGTTGGTTTGTTGTACAGACAACTGTTATTATTCCCTGGCTATACTGTGTGTTGAATTACGCAGCGTGACAAGACGAGGGATACTTTCAAATCCTTAAAGCTCTCTGAGCTTTCTCACTGACTGCAAGACATCCCATCACTAATAGAAGTGAGAAGAAATATTTGTATTCTTGATAGTAGCATGTAGTTCAGTTTAACAGCATCCACTTTTTCTTCTTAGATATATTTACAAGTTAACTCTTTGTTCAAAGAGCATTTCAGATTCCATTTTATCTAAATAATGTAATCAGAATGAAGAAAGTTATTTTGATTGGTTAGATCAAATACCAAGTGTTATTTTAGAAAAATACATTAAACATCTGGTTTTTTCCCTTCAGTTATTGCAGCTGAAAGAAACGTATTATGCTATTGAAATTGATCCAGCCCTCACTATTGAAGAAAAATATCCATATATGGTAGAATGGTAAGAGATGCCTCCCATCTTCAAATTGTACTAAGATTAGATTTAATAAGTTTTTAAAAGGAAATTAATGGCAGTAACTAGGTTTTAGCTAAGACATTAACTGAATTAATCTGTCTGAGTGTTGTGCAACAATTGGTTTTGCTTTGCTGTTAACTCGAATGATCAAGAATTAACCATACAGGATGCTTTTCATCATGAGATTTAATGAAAGGTGAATCTTAATACGTCAATTTCAACCCATTTTTTTGTTTATATTCTAGGTACAATAAATCTCATGCACTACTCATTGAACAAGGCTTGCAAAAGGATAAATTTACAGAAATTGTGAGGGAATCTGATGTTATGCTGAAGTAAGTTCCTTTTGATTTGAGCAATACTGTTTCAGAACATTTTCTATAGATTCTTAATGTGTGTTTTCAGGGGAAAAACAAACAAACAAAAACATTCCTGAGAATGTGACACTGTAATCTTGGAACATAGTGAGCTCTTCATGCCCCCATTTTATTCATATTTTGTAGCTAAATGCTTACAACGATTGTATACACTAGAGATCTAAAAAAAAAAAAAATTGGAAAAAAGTTTGAGTCCCATCCCTACAAACTTCATTTCTGTAGACTTTCATCCTCTTGAAATTGCACTGGTGCCTCTTTTTTGTGAGGGGAATGTAGAGTTCAACTTTGTTCCTTTGAAAAACACTCCCTAGAATAGTTTTATCTGAGATAAAAATGCAGTGCCTTGAGGAATATGTTTCATATGTTATATTAAATACTGTTTTTCCTTTATGGCTAAAGGCAAGTTTAAAAGCCAGCAAAATCCTTGCTTGAAATGTGCTGTGGCTCCCATCTCTTTTAAAGTGTCTCCAAAATTTTCTGTAAATTTTGGACTACTGAAACAAGACGTTAAGACTTAATTTGTAGAAGTGTTTGTTTAGCATACTGACTAAATTCTTGTCTTTTGCAAAACAGACAAGCACACCGTCTCTGTCTGTTTGAAAGCCTAAGTCCATATGGACTGAATCTTCATTCACAGGCTACAATTCCCTCAAAAATTTTTATCATCATAATTTTTTTAGAAAATGTAAAATTCTACCAATCAATGTCTGTGTGGAGAAGGTGTATAGAGATAATATTATCTTGTTCCTGGAATACTATACATAGTTTTGATTGGGTACTGAAAACTAAAAAGCTTTCAGGAAAGAATTTCAAAACAAAATATGGTAATAACCCTATAGAAAGTCAAATATTTAAGCAAGGACAATTGAAAGGAAATGTACAGCCTCATAGTAGCTAGAGAGAGTTCTACTAGTTGCTTACTTTTTCTGGGGTGTTTGCGGAGGTGGAACTGTTTTTAAGTCTTTAAAACATGAATAGATATTTGGGGGGAAAAAATTATACAGATCAAGACTAAATAGCTTGATGCAAGAGTTTCTTGCCAAAACTATGTGCCTTGTGTTAGGTTGATGGTTCTTGCTAACCTGAAAAGGTGAGTTAAAGGAAATAAAGTGAAATGCTCAGGGAAAATTAATTTTCTTTTCCAAAGATTATGTGAATGTCTTCTGAAAACTCTGACTTTTCTTGGCTTTCTTTATTTAAGATTTGATTTGTATTTACATCCTGTCTTACAGAGAAGGATATGAGAACTTCTTTGATAAGCTCAGTGAGCATAATATTCCTGTGTTCATATTTTCTGCTGGGATTGGGGACATTCTTGAGGAAGTTATCCACCAGGCTGGGGTCTACCATTCTAATGTCAAAGTGGTTTCCAATTTCA
Organism: Fulmarus glacialis; assembly: GCF_000690835.1. Classification (NCBI taxonomy): domain Eukaryota; kingdom Metazoa; phylum Chordata; class Aves; order Procellariiformes; family Procellariidae; genus Fulmarus; species Fulmarus glacialis. The sequence continues at coordinate 26,104 of NW_009235523.1, forward strand.
TGGATTTTGATGAAAATGTACGTATGAAATAACACATTCTTATCAAACATGACTGTTTGTGGTATTTAGTAGCTATTAATATATACTACAAGATGAACATTTTAATGCAATAGATGTAGCCATCTACCCTGCCATACAGAAAATGAGAATTGCATACTCGGCACTCTCCCAGGCAAAAAACAAGCAGAGGATAACAGTTCAAACACTGCTAGCGTGGTGTGACCATTCATTTCCTTTAACGACAACCTCACTCTCAGCCCAGTACAGCGCTACTCCTCCTCCAAGCAGGGAGAATCGCTGTCTGTCTAGTCTTAACAATGCTATTACAGTCATTACGTTATTTAACAGTAATTTATCTTATTCATCAGTAGAGATTACATAGTTCAATGTTAGTTCAAGAGTGATATCACCTATTTCATCCTAGATTCTATCTTGTCTATATGATACTAGAAATAACTTCAGTGGGTTTTTTTAATAGGGAATATTAAAAGGATTTAAAGGAGAATTGATTCATGTTTACAACAAACATGATGGTGCCTTGAAGAATACAGAGTACTTCAAACAACTAAAAGACAACAGTAATATCATACTGCTGGGCGATTCCCAAGGAGACTTGAGTATGGCAGATGGAGTAGCAAATGTTGAACACATTCTTAAGATCGGCTATCTCAATGATAAAGTAAGTAGCCTTATAACCTTTTGAACTTTGAGTGAAATACAGTAAGTTAGAAACAGGTTCATTATAATAAGCTTCAGATATCAAACCAAGTGTTTGGTCCATATTTGTTTTGAGATTTCAAACGTTTTTCATGGATTTCTTGACTCGAGTTTTTTTCCTAACCCATAAGCTACAAAAACACAAATGTAAATTGCTTTAGGTTTTGTACTGAACTACTTCCAAAAAGGTATTCTGTTCAGAAGTAAAATTCAGAGGCTAGAGAAATTAATTGTTTTAAATTCCTGTGGCTCCTCCCCCTCCTTTCAATACTGGATTAATAATTGAGCAAAATTATAATATTCCAAATAACAAGTTTAGGCAGTGTCTCTTTTTTTTTTTTTTTTTTTTTTTTTTTGAGGAGACACAGAACTACTTGTTTGCTAAGTTATAATGCACATCCCTTTGCATTCAGGAGAGAGAAAACTCCAGTGTTCTATTTCTCTCTTCCTTTCGGGAAGCTGAGGAAGTAGTCTTTCTTTCAGTATCTTTGTGTGTTTGATCCTGGAAAAAACGTGAGGTATTATATCCTGGAATGCACACACAGCTATGTCGGCTACTCCTACTCTGTCATCCTGTGGAATTCACTCATAGGAGCAATACATATTTGCATGGCTCATTCCCTGAATTTGGTGGAAAGACTGGGCAATATTTTAATGACAAAGTGTCTTTCAATAAATAATTCTAAAACTAAGTGGGTCTTTCTCTTTATCCCTTCTGCAATTAGGTAGATGAGCTTTTGGAAAAATATATGGACTCTTATGATATTGTCTTGGTGAAAGATGAATCCCTGGAAGTTGCCAACTCCATCCTACAGAAAATCCTGTAAATTGCAGTCTCAAGTCACTCCATTCCTTCCAGGAGGCAATTGGACAGAAGAGCACACGTGTGCTATCTTAGATGTGTTTATTACTCATTTACGGAACTGTTTAATTTAATTTAAGACTTTTATCTTCATTTTGGTATTTTGAAATATATATGGTATCCATTGTCAAGTAGAAGCTCCTTTTACTGCTCTTATGCTGTTCTTTATTGTCTCACACTCCTATTATAATAGATTTCAATTGGATTTATAGATGCGATAAACTGCTGCTGATGGGATACTATGGTTCACTGTCTTTTAATCAGGCATTTCAGAGGAGCATTTTAGAAAATATGGCTATTTTGTAAAATTGAAGATGTAAACGTTCTGTGAATAAGCAGTGTGTGTGTTTGTGTTGCCTTTTCCTCTTTCAGAGAAGATACTTCAGTCTCAGCTCTGCTTTGAAGGATCTTACTCATACGGTACAGACTTTCACAGAAGTTTTTCATACATATATTTTTCTTCAGTAAAAATGCTTTATTCACCCAATTCAGGCAAAGTGTTTCTTCTTAATAGATTTTTGTATCATTACAAAATATTCTACATCCTTACTGTTTCTTTATCCTCTGTGGAATGGGAAGAATGTTTTAAGTTAGTATATCGGAGGTAAAGTTTCTCATCTTTGTAACAAGAGATAGTTTCACAAGCTAATAGTACACAGCCATAACTTCAGCCCCTTTTCAGATCTTATTTTGTGTACTACTCCATTTCTAACCTGCTGTTTCACATCAAAGCTAGCATGGCTTGTCTAAAATAGTTTCTCTTGGAATTCTCAGTGAGCTGCTCTGGGCACAGAAAATCATAACAAAGCTAGATCTTAATCTTGGATTTTGAAAGCAGACTTACCCATCTTGCAAAATCAAGTTTTCTTGCTACCAGCCCCATGCCTCAGAAAGACTCAAGGAACACCTCTCCGGACTGGCTTTAGGTCACATTCCCACTCTCTGCAAATTGTAAGCACAAGTATCAGTAGAGCATCTAGCTCTTCTAGCTTTGTTATGCAAGTCCTCTCTGTTTAAACACCTACTGAATCTTCATAGATTCATAGAATAGTTTGGGTTGGAAGGGACCTCTAAAGGTCATCTAGTCCAACCCCCCTGCAATAATCAGGGACATCTTCAACTAGATCAGGTTGCTCAGAGCCCCATCCAGCCTGACCTTCAATGTTTCCAGGGATGGGGCATCTACCACCTCCCTGGGCAACATGTTGCAGCGTTTCACCGCCCTCATTGTAAAAAATTTCTTCAGAAAGTATTTCCCCTGTACTGAACATATTACAGTATCTCTCAGCATCACGTACAGAATGATATAGCTTACTGTAGCCGCAGCTTTGGAAACTTACTCTGATACGTTGTTATGACCCTGGTCCTAAGAGGTCTCAGCTGTACTAGCTCTATTCATTAACAAAATAGAGGCAATCGTCAACTTCCCTAACATGCAATACAGTCATTGTTCCCCTTTTTGCTGTCTTTTATACACAGCAGGAACTGTGCCATCTTCCATTCCCTGAGGAATTGTAATGAAAATATAGGAGAGCCTAGATCTGCATTCTCTCCCACCAACAAGTAATACACATCTCAAGAAATGGCCTCTTTCCGTCCAACCTGTGGTCCGTTATCTAAATTCTGGTAGCATCAGTCACATTTTTTCCAAATCAGCAGACTTACATCTGTTACCACACCTGCTGGAACTTTTCCAAGAAGGCAAGATGGCGTAGTTTCCTTACCCCACCTCTGCATCCTCTACAGTAAACTGAAATTAAATCATCCCTGCATTTTGAATGCATGGCAGCAACTTGATACACAATCTGAGGTAGTGTGAGCATCCTTTCATAATCACATTGCACATGCTGTGCCGGCAGGGAACTGCTGAGCACAGGGACCTGTCAGAAATTCCAGCCTGCATCTTAACAAGCAAAGACTGGGGGATGAGGTCCTCCTTGCATGTAATCTACAGTCGTGAAATTCCCTACTCCTGGCACAGGGGCAGCTAGATCCCCAGAAACGGGAGCCTTAGAAGCTGTCCATTTGAGCTGAAAGCCACTTAAACCATAAGATGACCGAGGAGAGGATAGCGTCTTGGCTGCCTTCTATTTGAGAGCCATGACTCAGACGGCAGCAGACTGGAAGACCTGAAAGCGCCCTGGCGGTGCCAGTGACAGGAGGAGACGGGAGCAGCAGCCGCCTCAGCCCTAGCCTGCCAAGAGCCTGTCAGCCAAAGCCAGAAGACGGGGAGAGCTTGAAAGCAATAGTGACAGCTGCTGAGTCAGCAGCATCCAAAGAGCTGCTATTCAGCCTCTCTTTCATGCACACACACACGCACACAGAAAGCCAAGTGCCCAGCAGCAGCGGGTGCTGCAGTTGATGTGTGACTGACAGGAGCAAAGACTGGCCGAATTTGAGACACTGCACAGAACAGGCTGAAGGTGAGAAGGACTTGTGGCAGTGGGGCTGAGCAGGGGAGGTCCTGCAGCTCTCGGAGCTGCAGGGTGAGCAGCTGCCTGGGGTGGAAGGACAGGTGACAGGCAAGGGCAGCAGGTTGGGGTGTAGCAGATCCCCTTGGCGCAGCCATGGACAGAGCAGCTTTGTACAAGTCGTCACAGAAGGGCAGGAGGAAGTATATTAGAACATGCCAACCGTAGTGGGACAGAACAGGCTTGCAGGCACCCCGAACACCCAGCCAGGAGGGGCGGGAAGGATGTTCCCCAATGCAGAAGGTACACGCTTTCTCCCTTTCTTCTCCTGCTTGGATGTGCCATTGAGCCAACCTTCACACCCAGTCCCTGTGGCTTCTCTCCTTGCCTCCCCCCCGCTTCGCCTGGGCCAGGGAGGAGGGCAGGGTGGTCGTATTGCAAAACTGTAAGGGAGGGAGCAGCCTTCTGCGCGGTTGTTTTCTGTCAACACTACGGTTTCAGTACCACCGGCAAGATAAGCAGGGCGATGTTATGTATGGCCCCCCACAGGATATCCGTGTGAGCTGCCCACTCAGCAGCATGGTCTGCACCACCCTAGGCATGGCAAGGTTCTTGGGGAATGCTGCAGCATTTCCAGGGGAGGTCAGCAGACACAATTTCTTCAACAGTGTACATTTTGGATTTTAGGCACCTAGAGAATTTACGTTAGCTGAGCTAACATCAAGGTTTTAGGAGGAGTAGGGTTGGTGGTTCTTGGGTTTGGTGTTTTTTTGGTTTTTAAACAAGGAATCATGCTGGCTCTTTTGTCATAGCTGCCAAATAAAAGTCCAAAAGGCAAAGGCCTTCTGAAAAATACCAAGGTGTTTGGATGCACTGCTTACTCAACCAGTCTCCAATTGCAAAGGGCTAATTGCCAGGCATCACTGCCAAAGTTTACACTGGGACAAAATTTTCTGTTTACAGGCAGGTTACCTTTGGAATACAGATAACAGTTAAAATTTACAATATGTGAAAAGTGGCTGATAGCCACAGCTCCACAGCACAAGATACATCAGCAACACACTCTCTGGCACAAGGTCATTCTGGCTACAAGCATAATGGATTTCCCTGGCCATCCCAGCATCGGTGAAAAGGAGGGGGCAATTTTGGTCTTTCTGTGTTGTGTTTCTGAAAGGCAGGACTGCCCCATGTTCTCATCCAACTTGCCTCAGGATTTCACATAAACTCATTGATCCTCCCTCTAGAATTCTTCCTTGGCCTCACCCAACCCTACAGGAAGCCATCACTCCTTCAGCATGATGAGGATCTCATTGTTCAACCCACCGACAATTGAAAAAAAAAAAAAAACACACAACACACCAAACAAAAAAAACAACCAAAACCATATAGAAAAGCATATGCAGAGCAATATGGAAAAGGATGAGGCAGCATCTTTAAAAGCAGTTACCAAAACAGATCTTCAACTGCATCTTAATCCAAGTTACTGAAATTAGTATTCAGCCTGCCTAGAGCATATCAGAAGCGATCACCTGATGGTTTCCCAAGTACACGGACACTTAAAACTCTTTGCCTTGGTAGAGGATTTCAGGTCAACCAGCCATCCCTCAAGCATTACATAAGGAAGGTTTTCCAGTCTCACCTCCAAGCGGATGAACAATGAATGGTCAGTCACCAAACGTTCAGTCCACAATGACAATCACCTAAAGAAAAGGATTCTTACCCTTCCACAAAGAGGCAGGTAAGTCAAGATCTCCAGCACACTTTTCTCCTTCTGTCATTAAATCCCGTCAGTCTCAGGTTCTGCGTTAAGAGTGTGCCAGAGCAGTGAAGCTTCACTAGGACGCAAGAGCAACTAAGCCACGTTGCAATCATCTGATAGAACCCATTTCCTGTACAAAGGGTATCTGCATGCCAAGTAATTTACTTCTTGAAATGCCATATGTATGGCTTTCTAGAAAAAAGCTACTTACATGATCAACCTGAACCAGGAGGTCTGATTTTAAAAACCTGCATAGTGCTGTATAGATTATCAATATCCTTTCATCATCTCACATCCCACTGCCAATTGTAACTCCTGCTTATATGGTAATTAAGGGAAAACACAAGATGCATTTTTAGATATCCTCCACTTTTTCAAAATCCCGTCTTTTTGTCGCTAGTCTGTTGGCTAGAAATAAGAATTGATACTATCAGTTGCCTCTCTAAAACCATGAACAAAATTAACTGCGAAGTTAACACTGCAGCTAAAGGTTAAACCATCCTTCTCCAGCAAGTCTAATTCTTGTAATTGCTATCAAGATTCTGCATTCAGTTTTAGGAAAGAGACACTATTCACAGTATGTCTTTCTAAATCAAATTTCTAACCAGAAACATTTTGCAACCCTGAAAGTATATTTCATTTATGATTCAGTTTGGAAAGAAAGGTATCGTACATTTCCCAGACCATTTTCCCATAGCCAAAAGAGTATATCCAAAGTTTAAAGCAAGGAATAAGCAGTAAAGTTAAGTGAATTTGTTACTTTTTTTCCCCCCCTCTACTCACAATATCTGTTCTGTCTGTAGCATGTGTCCAAGGTCAAGTATTTGGGACCTTTATTTAGCTAAAAATGTTTCCTCCTGAGTGGGTGTTGCAGCCAGCTCAAATGTCCTCTTACTGTCAAACACACACTAATAGTCCTGAACTGAGCCAAAAGCTTGCACCAAATACTAGCTAAATATGCCATTTTTAAGCTTAAAGGAAAATCTGAAATTTTTTTTGCACAGAGAAAAACAAATATTTGAGTTCAACAACTGCAAACTCTGATTTAAGTATAATTTCTGAATATATTTGGAACAGGCAGAGTTATACAGCAGAAAGTATCGCTGTCAAATCAGGACAGAAAAATCACACAGAAAAAATATAAATACCTAGATTTTTCTGGGTACACACCCATATTCCTTTTCTCTTCCACTGAGCCTCTGACAATCCAGTAGGTAATTGCCAACCTTGACTGCAGGCAGCTTCCTTTCATCAACCAGCTGCCTAATGGGAGTCAGCTGCCCCGCTCTGAGAATAGCACCTGGCTGTTTCATTAGGGGAGCAGCAGCAGTCCGATTTCCAGAGAGTCTCTCGTTGCCTAAACCATCCATTTTCATCCGGCTATTAATGACCCTTCAAGAGTTACCATCTATTTTTCTAAATAAGTTTTCTCAGTTAAGTATGTAATAAAGTATCTAAATAGATACTGTCTGCATGTCGTGGTTCAGCCCCAGTCGGCAACTGCCACACAGCCGCTCGCTCACCCTCCC
>NW_009235524.1:0-687 GCF_000690835.1 Fulmarus glacialis
ATCCCCGCCGTGGTGGCTCTTCCTGGGCACGCGGGAGCGCTTTTGGCTGTTCGGCACATTGCACCCGCTGGCACCCACACCGTGATCACGGGCTGCTCTCCGGGGCTGTGGGACGTGCTGCAGATGGCTGTGGGGTCAGAGAGCCTCGGCCAGCCCCCAGCTGCCCGGAGCCGGCGTTCGGCCCGTCCCTGGGAGATATTTGGTGCAACGCCCTTGCACAACCGCGACCGGTGTTCGGCCCGTCCTTGGGAGCTATTTGGTGCAACGCACTTGCACAACCGAGACGTGTGTGCTGTTGCGTCACAGCTTGGTTACAAGCTGTTCCAAGGCCTGTGAAGGTACAGGATCAGATCTATAAATGGACAGTTTCCCCATATACCGCCATCACACCCATGCTGACGTAAGGAAAGCATGGCATTGCACGAGGAAGGCAACCGGGACAGCAGTCGTGCTGCTGGGGAGGATGACAGGCTGCCCGCGATGCCAGCCCTGGCCGGGCCAGCTTCGCTGTGCACGGGAGGCAGAGCTGAGCTGCTCCTGCCCAGGGGTAAATCCCCACAGACACACGTGGCCATGCTGGGCCATCTTGGCCAGCAGACCATGACGAAGCCTGGGGATGTATGAACCTCTTTGCACAGACCTGAGCGTGCCGCTGGCCTCCACCCAGCCTCGCCGCTCTGGCAGGTG
>NW_009235524.1:748-1950 GCF_000690835.1 Fulmarus glacialis
GGGACGTGACGGCGGGAGGTCGGGGCGCAGAGCAGCTGATGAGTCACTTGGAGGGCTGGCAGCGGTGCGGCGAAGCTCGTGAGCTGGGGCAGAGCCAGAGCTGCCACAACCCCCTAACCCAGAGCCTCCCCGAACCCAAACGCCCGTGGGAAGCGTGCTGGCAGCGCTCTACTGGGGTCCCACGGTGGCAGCGGTGCCGTGCAGGTTGGCAACGGCGGCGTTAGCAAAGCAACATGCTGTGTTGTGCTCCCCTCACCCCGGGGTGCTGCATTTATGACTTTATTTTTCATCCGTGTGAGCGTACCCGTTTGCTAAAGCACTGGAGCGAGAGCAGCCCGTCGGAGATCCGACAGTGGAAAATTGGTAATTTAGACAAAAACAATCAAGAGCCTCTGCAGGGAGCGGTACAACCTGCCGTGGCTGATCGAGCCTAGGCTGGGGCTCACCCCCACTCCCTGTCCGGGTGGGCTCGGAGGCAAGTGGGAATAGCAGTGTCCGACTCTGCAGAGCCCCACGACCCACTGCCGGGAGCAGAGGCACCCTGCACCAGAGCATCGCTGCACCCTGCTCCGGGCCTTGCGCCCTCCGAGTGCTCCCAACTCGGGGTGTTTGCAAGGAGCTTGTGGCTTTGTGTCCCGCGTGGGTGTGGGGAATGGGAAATTCAAAACCTGTGCGGGCACGGGGAGCCGAGCCCTGCTGCCGGTGGGTCTTATCAGCCGCTATGGCTGGGCTTATTTAAAGCCAGCTCATTCCCGTCTGTGGTTTTTTTAGCCATTTGATGGTCTTATATCATGATTAAAACCATCCCCACAGCAGCCCTCCGCTTTCCAGCCGGCGCGGGGTGGTGCCGTGCAGATGTTTGTCCAAGGCTATTTATGAGCACTCGCAGCCCGGACGCCCCCGGGTCTCCAGCCGGGTCTGTAGAAGGCAAAATTCGCTGCGTGTCGGTGTCCGAAAGCTGGAGCTGGGCTGCGGTGCTGGCAGGGCGTCGCGGGCTGTGAGTACCTCCAGACCCACGGGAGCTGGGACAGGGACAGGAGCTGAGCCCCTTCTGTGCCCCTCTGCGTTTGCAGGGGGACGCGGTGGCTGCCCCGGGCTGGCCACGCCGGACGTGTCCCTGCTCCAGGGCCTGGCATGGGATTCTCCTGGGGCAGCAGGGGCCGGTGACAAGGGCTGGGCTTGGGGCCAGGGGGGGATAGGGG
>NW_009235525.1:0-5615 GCF_000690835.1 Fulmarus glacialis
GGGCTCGGGGTGGGCTGAGGAGCCCCAAAATACACCTAAAGATGGGGGACCAAGCTGCTCGCCGGCATTCAGCGGCTGCGGCGTCACACCGGGGGACGGTTCGGGAGGGAGCCGGGCACTCAGCTCTGGCACCTGGGACATGGTGGTGGCTGCTTGAAGTTGGGATGGAGTCGTGGTTACAAAGAGCCTGTTTGCCGCTCAGGGCTTTGGGGGTTCACTAGGCAGTCGTTCTGGAGAGTGGATGCGCTCGAGGTCGTGGGTCCTTGGCCTCCTGATGTCCTCAAACTGCAGCTAAATCATGCAGTGTTAGTCACACCTCCTAGAAGAGCCCGTGGCCGGTTGCTTTGGTTTTATGCAGCGTACGGTAATCGCCCCAGGAGCAGTACTTTGCCCTAATTCATTACCCTCCCGGAGGAACACCAGCATGTTCTTTTTGGGTCAGCCTAGCTCTGTCCTTCTGACTCTGAGCTAAACCCGGGAGCAAAGGAGTGGAGCAGGACCCCCGTGGGGTCAAATGCCTGTGCACGGGTGCAGTGATCGGGACCTCATAGCGTCGGATCCTCAAACTGTATTGCACAAGTACATGGCCCGTGCTCCGGAGATTTGCTTTGCCACTCTGCCCTCCCGATCCCGGCTCTGGCATCCAGCCGCTCGGCCGAGCCTCCGTGCAGCGGCAAGGCCAAAGCGCTGCGTCGTGCTCGCCGTTTGATAACGCCTCGTTTCTGGCTACGTGAGTTATAACAGGGAAGCGCAGCCCGTGGATGAGGTTTTGGACTGGACGGGGTCTGCCGAGTCAGTTTGTGAGCGGCCACGCGCTTTCCCACCAACGTCCTTGGTTAATAAGCTCCATCATGGGCCGGTGCAGATCCAGTGCCATCTGCGAGAGAGCTGCCTTGGTGTAATTTGGGTGAGAGCTTTGTTAGTTCAAATGAGACTTCTGTTCTGCTTGTTTTCATCCTGGGATTCCCTTCGGCTGGAAGTGAGGAGGGAGGGCGAGATGGATCCCTCCCCGCAGACCCGAGGCAGGAGCTGGGCGTGCAGGCAGGCGGCAAGCTGGGCGCGCAGGCAGGCGGCAAAGAAAGGTCTGGAGGTTGTGGCTGAGGTTAAGCTGTCCAGGAGGAGGAGGCCACAAGAGGACACCTTGACGCAAGACTGGGGCTTTCTGAGGGGTCTGCAGCTGGAAATGGTAAATGTCAGAATTAAAAATGACCCGTCAGGTGATTGCTCACGGTAAAACAGGCTGGAAGGCAACTTCCAGCCCGCTGCCCTTTTCCAGGGGAAGTGGAAGAGCAGCTCTTCTCATCCAGCCTCCGTCTCTCCTTCCTTCCAGGGACAAGGAGAGCCAGCACCTTCCCAAAGTTATCCCTGACTGCCGTTAGGTTCTCTCACAACTTTTGGGGTTTGTTTAATTGGAGTGCTTGGAAAAAAACCAAAGTCCCAAAGGTGTGCAAGCTCGGAGGGAGCGCGTCTGTTGCCTCTCCCGGCAATAGCAATGCTGAGCGCTGTGACCGGCGGCTTTTCAGAGGAGGGATTCCTCCTTCGTTACCTTTGATGGGGAGGGAGGGAATGAGTTTCCAATTTAATGTGTGCGGGGGAGGTCCTGTTTTGCTTTGGGGGGGAGTCGTGAAGCTTCGAAGCTCCTTTTCCTCCCCTTTCCCCTTCCTTTTGGGTGAGGGGTCCTGTGCACAAACACTCCTCTCTCAGAGAGGGCGAGCAAAGGTGTCGTGGATCATCTTAACGTATAGACTTGCCTCTGCCAAGCTAAAACCCATTGGCCGTGCATCAAAAGTTCTAATTGCAGGAGGAAATCTTCAGTTAGCTTGCAGCTTTGAAGCGTTTACATCCTTTACCTGACCCAGCCGGGCGCCGGTTTTCAGTGCCGGAGGTTCGAGCGGAGGTTTCCCGAGGCCGTGGCTCTGCACGTCCCCGTGCCGTGCACCAACCCGGCTGCAAAGCTTTTCCCCGCTGGTATTACTGGTGCAAAAGGGCTTTGAGCTCCGTGTCGGCGACGCAGTGGCTGTGCCGCTGCTCTGAGCCCGAGCTGCTGCCGAGCTGCGCTCTCTGCGGGGCTCCCTCGGCCGTCTGAAACCCGACTCTCTTTTTCAGAGACTTTTTCTTGACCTACGCTGCCCGTAAATAGAGCGTGTGCCCCGTAGGTGAGCGCGCCGACCTTCCTGTCCTGACATCTGACATTTTCTCGCCGTGTTGCGGGAAGGGGGGAAAGGTTTCAACAGGCACCTTGGGTTTTGAGCGTGTTTGTGGCTTTTCTGTGCTTGCCCTGTGGGGGTTTTCTGCTTTCATCCCTTCTCCCTATGGAAGAGGCACGTTACTACCTTGGGAACGAGCGCTGGTAGGTGGTGGTTGGAGATGAGGGTTGTCGCATGGCTGGAAGCTTTTTCTCGTTTGAGTTGCACGGTAGGATTGTGCTTTGCATTTGTTAATGAACCTGAATTCTTGGAGTTACTCTTGTTCCCTGGAACTAGGTTTCTAGGAGAGCAGAGGTGGCTTTGGAGGTGATAATCGGGCATTGGCTGAATACTTCCATCTGCAGAGTTTTTCTGTAATTTTTTTTTTCCCCTCTTTTCCGGGAGATTCTCTCCCACCCCAGAACCAGAGGCCTTGAGTGAAGCATCTTTCCCCAAAAGCATGTTAAATTGCGCAGTGAAGTATTGGTTTTTTTTAAAGGGAGGTGTGTCCCCAGGAGTTGCAGGAACTTCTCCAGGTGCCTTTAGACCAGGCAGGACCGTGCGTGGGTTTGTCTAAAGAAAAATCTGCTGATGGCAGCTCGGTTTGGCCACGCTGGGCATCACGGGGACGTCGCAGGGGGCTGCTCGTGGGACGTCGGTACCTGAAGGATTCGCAGCTTCCCGGCTCTCCCCGAACAATCCAGCTCTTGAACTTGGTGGGCGATGGCAGGGTGGGAGACTAGCAGGAGGCGAAATAACAAAGTGCTTTCTGTGCCACCGTGCATCACCTTGCAGGTCGCGGCAGCGGCTGCGGCGTTTTGCTGCCGTTTGCAGGTGGCTGAGGTTGTCCTTCCCCTGGAGATGCTGTGAAGACTCCGGGCCCAGGAGCTGCTGAGCTTTCCCTCGCTGTTTTATAACCACGTTGTCTCTATCAATACCTAATTTTTTATTGCACCCTGCAATGCATAAAGCTGACCCTATTACCTGGGTCCCATAGCACAGACCCGTAACGGCGTCTGAACGACCGGCGGTCTCAGCCGAGGGGCTCTTAGCGAAACCCTGGGGGCTGTTGTGACGGCGAAGGATCGCTCCCCGCAGGCAGGGGTGTGGCGGCGATGCTTCTGCCGACCTGCCCGCGCGTGCAGAGTTGCACCGAAAGCAGCTCTGCCTCCCCAGTAGCTGCTTGCAAAAGCAAACTGTCATTTGCTTGATGATTATTCCTGATTAATTGGGTTGGACTCTTGTTCCAAGAAATACGGGAATGTGACTACCCTAAGTTTTTTCCCCTTTTGCGGCTTGCAATAAAATGTGGGTTTCGGGTCGTGGTTATGCGGGGTCTTAGCGAACACAAGTCTAGAGGCTGGATTTGGGGAGGTTTTGCAGGGACAGCTCTGCCGTTCCTCTTGGCAGGCGTCCGAGCGGTGTTAGTGGCCGCGTGGAGCTTCTGGAGCCCTGAAAAGCAGCTTGTGATATTACAGCAGATCGCTGTGCTGCGTAACGTGGATCCAGCATCGCGTGAGAGCTCCGCGTGCGCGGGAAAAGTGAGCGAAAGCCGGGATGACAGCGACGTGCTGGCTCTCCGTGCGGGGAGGTCTCGGTCGAGCTTTGCCTCTTTCTCACCCAGACTGTTTTTGTGTGAGGCAAAGCAAAAGAAAGAGCAAAAACCGGGGTCTCCCGAAGCTGCAGAAGTGGGATTGAAGCATTGCCATGTCAAAGCCTACGAGGAAAACATGCGCTCATGTGTGCAGGAGAAGCGCATCCTGCATTCCTTCGGCTCCTGGGAGAATTTGTGCAGGGCGTAGCCTTTAAATTAATTTTCCCGACTGTCTGGGCACAGCAGGTTAGTGCTGGTCTTCCCCGTCCTCGCGCCTTCTTACAGGGATCGGTAACATCCGTGCTTCGTCCTGCCTCGGCAGCCTGCTCGGGCGAGAAATCCTTCTGCGGGAGGAAACGCCGTTCCTCTGCTAATGAGATGGAGCTTGCAGGGAAGTTCGTCCTCCGGGTTGTGTAATTTGCCTAATTGTGCGCACGTGCCTTGATGCGTTGTCGGGCATCCGCGCAGCTCTGTGTAACGTCTGATAAGTTGGGATTTGGGTGGGGAAGGGCTCTCCTGCTCGTGTTTGGGCAGCAGTGATAGGTGTTACTTGCACAGCGCTGGAGAAGGGTGGATATTTGGTCTCTTGAGACCAAAGGGTTAAAACCCTGTTAGGGTGGGAGCTGGTATTTGGCCAGATAAGTCCAGTTTTTCCTTGGGAAAGGTTTTTAATGTTCAACTAAAGGAAAAAAAAAAAAAAAGCTGATTTAACTCCTTCTTCCTTGCACTCCCATGAGCCCAAAGCCTGTAACAGGAGGGGTGGGCGACCTAACTCTTCAGCAGGGCTTAGTGCTTCGCTACCACCCTTCGAAGGGACCCGAATAGCTCTGTCCCCACGCCGCGTTTCACCTGGGGGGGTGGGATGGCACTGGGTGGCCCCAGCAGCCGATCCGCAGCTCTGCGGTCACGTCCGTGCTCAAGCGCATTTGCTCAGGCTCTGCGTCGGCTCCAGGCTCTGCTCGTGTGGATGGGTGGGAGGATGTTCTGGTTTATGCACTATGGAATAATTGCTCTATGGCTCAAAACAACTGCTGAGAGTCAGCTTCTGAGACAATTTTTATTAAATAACATGTCCATACGCTCAGGGGTATCACTGCTGGTTTTTAAAGTAACATTATTCAGCAAGTTCTTGTTGCCACGTGGCCTTCTGAGTATGGAAAAGTGTCCAAGTTTGCAGGGGAATGGAGACAGTGAGCTTTTTGCTAGTTGCAATGACCTGGAGACATCCTTCTCCCGGGAAAAGTTGGTAGCAGGGGGCTTGAACACCCTCACTTTTCCCAGCCAGCGCTGAGAGCGGCGTGACAGCATCCAGAGGATGATAAGCCCAAGTTCGTGCCAGCCGGAACAGCTCCGTGCTGCTCTCTGGCATGGTATGGAGCTCCCATATAATCATTTCCTATAACCTATAGCCAGGAAGATGCTTGGGCTGTTGCAGGTTAATGGTTTGTGGTGAAGCCATCCTGATGGCTCCCCAGGACTGTTCCTCCTGTTATTAAATGTAGGCTGGACAGGACTTTTGGCAAGAGACTTGTAAGGTATAAAAGAGGTGCCTGTGGTTGTCTCAGAAACCTGTGTCTGGTTCCTCCCGCGTCCCGTGGCGTGGGGACCCACGGCGTGGCCTGTGCCATCAGCGACGTGCAGCATCTTCTGACCTCTGCGGGCATCCCAAGCTCTCGGTTTGGGACGGGGCTGGCTGGTTGTGTGGTGCCCAGCACAAAGGGCTCTTGGGTCTGGGGGCTTGTCGATGAGTTTGGGGAAAGCTGGGGGTCCACCTCCTGCTTGGAGGGGAGGCTCTTTCCCCTGAAGAAAAAGAAAAGAACCCAGAAGGGCTCTTT
>NW_009235525.1:5655-20245 GCF_000690835.1 Fulmarus glacialis
TCTCGTGCAGGAGGTTACGGCTGCGGGAGGGAGGGTTTGGTGCTCTGGCCATGCGTCCCCTCGTCCGATGTGCCCTGAGGTCTCTGCCTCTGCTTTGGCTGACGCCCCTGTGCTGGGGCGGTGGGGGGCTTTTATAAGCACAAAGGAGGCGATGGCGAAAAAATTGGCAACCTTGACCTGATCAAGACTTCAAATTCCTGCCAAGCCTCTCCTGGAGGGCAAACGAGCTCCTGGCTGCTCTGCGTGGAGCAGGGGAAAGGGTTAGGGGCCGGTTTGCTGGCGGAGGTGAGCGGGCTGGTACCACGAGGAAGAGGACAGGCGTTTATCGGCGCGACATGGATGTCGTTCTGCACGCGTCTGTCTTTGCAGCGGTTCTGCGCTGATGCACAAGTGGTGCAGGAGTCGCGCGGCAGGAGGAGCTGGGCTTCAGTCTGAAACACAAACTCTGTTGTCTCTCAGCTTTGAAGCAAGAAATATGTGGGTTTTGGGTGGATAGGGAGGCTAACTTGAAAAAAGCTTTAGCAAGAGCGGGTGTCAGGTCCTCGTCTCAACTACTCGGTCTGCTTTAATGCTCCTTTGCAGTTCTGCAGGGTATGTGGGGTTTTTTAACTAAGAAAAGCTCAAAGCTCTTCCTAAGAGGAGGAACTAAATACCAAACGCATCATCTCTGTGTAGCCAGAGCTGAAATGAATCTGTCTGACAAATCTCTTCGCAGCGATGTCCTTGCCCTGCCCATCTTCAAGCAGGAAGAATCGAGTTTGCCTCCTGAAAACGAGAATAAAATTCTGCCTTTCCAGTACGTGCTGTGTGCCGCCACTTCCCCCGCCGTCAAGCTCCATGACGAAACACTCACTTATCTCAACCAAGGTGAGAGAAGCCCCATGCCCTCCGCAGGCCGTGTGCGCCTCGGGTAAACACCCTAAAAAGTAAAATTCTGCCTTTGGGAATTTCCCCTTGGGAATGGAAAGCGCCTCGATAGTAAACCCCAGATTGCTCCTGTATGGAAGCACCACCTCCTTCGCCTTGCTGCCTGCCCTCTGCTTATGGCGGTGAATCACCCGTAGGATTTAACCTAATTAAAATCTGCGCGATGTAAGGTGGTTAACTGGTGTATCCGTGCTGGGGTGCTCTGCAACGGGTGTGTTTTACAGGTTCAAGCTGTACCCGCTGCTTTCAAGTAGAACTGGAAGATCAGGGTTGGCGACCAAAGCCAGATAAAGCTTGTGTAATCGATTTCTTCCCTGTTCTTGGTCTTGGGTTAATAAGGGTAATTCCTGGAAAGTACTGCTGCAGGAAAGGGGAGGATTATCTATTCCTGGAGAGGGGTGTTAGAGCTGTGGCTCTAATGGCTTGTGCTCGTATGACCCCTCACTAAAACATGGCAAGAAGATCAAGTGGCATATCTAGTGTGGCAGAAAAAGACGTCAGAATGCCAGAGGAGAGGTGACAGCGAAGGTCCACCCCCGACTAACCGCAAGGTGCCCTTGTCTTCTTTCCCTCAGGGCAGTCCTATGAAATCCGGATGCTGGACAACAGGAAAATTGGGGAGCTGCCAGAGATAAATGGGAAACTGGTAAAGGTGAGCAGAGAGCGCAGGTACGCTTGTCCAGCTGGGGCCATCCCCTGCCGTAGGGAGCGGCGAGCGAGGTCTTGTCCTGCGTTCCTGCAGCGGCCTCTGTGACGGCGTGTGTGGGATAGGTCTGGCTTGGTTGGGGGTTCATTTTCCCTTCCCCCTCCTCCCACCTTATTGAGACCAGCCTGGCTGTGGTGTCCAACTGGTCTCCTGGGGACTGGGGTCAAGCCAAGAGGCGATCGCTGATCGCTTAGCGTTTGGGAAGAATAAGCTGCCGCCTTCGTGCTTCTGTCCCAAGGGCCCTTCTGGGCTTTCTTTTATTGCTTTGGCTTCTCCATGAAGCCTTCAGGCCCCTCTGCTCCCCTCTGTGAATGGGAAATGCCTCGCAGCTTGAAGACTGTCGGGTTTCCTGGGGCAGCTCCAGGCGCTGACTGTTTCTCCCCTCTAGAGCATATTCCGGGTGGTGTTTCACGACCGGCGGCTGCAGTACACAGAGCATCAGCAGCTGGAGGGCTGGCGGTGGAACAGGCCTGGGGACAGGATACTGGACATAGGTGAGTCCCCGCAGCAGCACCTTGGCTGGGGCGGGAGATGTGGGTGCCTGAAGTGCCTCCAGCCGGGTTCCCAGTCCCTTGACTTTAAGGGACAAAGTGCTCTCATGATTCTGCACTTGGAGAGACATGGTTGGTTCTTCCATATGTTCCCTGTGAATCTCTTCCTTCTCCTTCTACTACAAACCGCAGCTTGTTCTCCGTATGTGCCCCTACAGATATCCCGATGTCCGTGGGCATCATAGACCCTAGAGCAAACCCAACCCAGCTCAATACAGTGGAGTTTCTATGGGATCCTTCAAAGAGGACTTCTGTGTTTATCCAGGTAAAAGAGGAGAAGTGGGGAAACTCCTGTTGCGGGGGCCTAGGGGAAAAAATAAAAGTTTTCCAAGGGGGAGAGAGATGCTTTTTTGGCTCAGAGCTCTGAAATAGCAGCCAGATGCTACAGTGGTAGAAGGATGTCAACTAAAATACACCCTACCTCCTGCCTCAAGCAATGCAAGAGAGCAGCAGTTTATGCGCTAGCAAGGCACAGGCACAGTTGACCACTAATAAGTTGTTTTACACATTTTTGTGGTGGTTTAGGTCCCGCTGGTTTCGTGATTTGGGTCTCCATCTTGCTTAGATGCTTTTGCACATCTCGCCAGCTCCCTAAAATACCTCTTGGAAGTCTGGCCCTCCCGCCTAGAATAACAGGCTGCAGCGTGTGGAGGCTGGTGCAGCCGAGCTCTCTGCCCTGCTGATCCGGGGCTTGCTTGTAACGTTACGAGGTTGCAAAACGTGTTGGAAGAATGTCGCTCCACCTCTGCTCTGGCATCCCCTTAACTCCTTCATGCTGGGGGTGCTTGGCGTGGTCCCATCCCAGCTCTGCATTTCGCCCTTCTCACCGGGCCGCCCTTTACGCGAGCGCCGTCCTGGCTTCCACGAGGGGAAAGGGAAGTTTTGTAGTCAGTCAAGCACGGCAGAATCGCTAACCGCAGGATGCCTTGCCTTCCCCCAGGTTCACTGTATCAGCACGGAGTTCACCATGCGGAAGCATGGAGGAGAGAAGGGGGTACCTTTTCGGGTCCAGATAGACACGTTTAAGGAGAACGAGAACGGGGAGTACACGGAGCACCTGCACTCTGCCAGCTGCCAGATCAAGGTCTTCAAGGTACCTCGGCCCATGGGTGGCCTTTCCCCGCTAGGAAACAAACTGGGAGTCAGTCCCAAGTCACGCTGCAACCCCAGTGAACACCACGGGTGCAGGACCACGGCCAAGCTTGCCTGCGAAAGGGCCTCTTGGTCCTTCTGGTCTTGCGTTGCCATTCTCTCCCTGGTTCCTCCCTGTCGATTGAGTCTGGATGCTGTGAGGCTACAAAACCAGTAAGCCAAGAACAACGTACAGGGAGAACGTGGACTGTGTTGCCTCTGTCTGAAACCTCCCACGTTTAGTCTTGAGTCTTATCAGCTAGGGAGATCCTCCAAGGAGCTTTGGTGTCTGTCTAAACTCCTCACTTTATTATTACCTGCATCTGATGGTCCGTCTGGATCCGGCCTCTCCAGCGGCGCAGGCGCCTGGTCTCTGTTGCGAATCGTTTGCAGAAACCTAAAGCCACGACCTGGCGGCGGCAGCCACGGCAGCACGATGGCGTGGGTGGCCGAGAAGGGTCACGCGTGCAGCAGCGCCCAGGTGTCGTGCTGCGGGGGCGGCTGCGCAGGGCGTAAGTGGGGGCACACCGTGCCCACGCTGTCTGGTACGCTGAGGTTGCCTCCGTTACCCCGTCCTCCCAGTAACACCGCACGAAATCTTGGCCGTGGCCCCTCTGCTCTTCTCCCTATAGAGGCACTTGGCGCGCAGCGGGGTCGGTTGCCTGGCCGGGCGCCTGTGCTGCTTTGCAGTTCTGCTGTGAAGTTGCTGGGGGATATCGGGCAGCGTGCCCCGCTGCTGTTGACTTGGCATCTTTCCCCTTCTCTCTCTTCTCTTTTGCCTATTTGGATTATAACATTTTGAAGGCCGGGGTGTGATTTGTTAGGGCTTGTTTGAGCTCTGGCTGGTATCTCGATGCAAATAGCCTAAGCGGATGGCTGCGGAGTTGCGAGTTAAGGGATAAGGCTGGTCTCAAACAAGCATCCAGAGGACAGTGAGATTGCGAGGCATCTGGCGCTGCGTTTCTACCGAGCTTCAGCTCTTTGTGCCAGGGGATGGGGTGGGGGTTTTTTTGACTCTGATGACCTTGAACCAGGAAAACCCAAAGCAGTGAAGCTGTGGCTTCAGGGCACGGTCTCCCTGCAGAGGAGGGTCTCTGATGGTCTCAGCCTTATCTCCTGCTCGTTTGAGGCAGCCGCTCTCCTGGTGTCGGGGCTGCTGTTGGGGAGGCAGGCTCAGCACCGTCTGTGTGTTCCCCTGTGCCTGTGTGAGACCTGTTTGCCGTAGGGTGTCCTTTGTCTGTGGGTTAATGTGATTTTGCCTCCTGCCCTGCTCTTTCCTTTCTCCCCTCTGCCCCTCAAAGCTGGTGCTTTCGAAATAGCTGCTGAGGGTCCCTTACCCACTCTCGGTGGTGTCTGGAGCACAGATCCTTTCTAGCCGCCAGAAGCAGCAGCGCTGACCATGGAAAGATAAGCGCAACCATCAGATTTTCATGGCAGGGACTGGCTGAAAGGGCAGGAACTGGCTAGTCAAGCCACAGCAAAGCGGTGCCACTTCGCCCAGCTCGGAGCATGGCGGTAGCTTGTTCAGGTCTCAGTTTTGCTGCCCAGAGGAAAAGAAATTTGGAGCTTGGGGGAGCGGGAAGGCTGTAGTACCTGGCTGTATTTGCAGTAGTAAAGCTTCCCCGCTGGCGCCACGGATGCGGCTCATCCACTTGGGAAGCGTCCGCATGTTGGCAGGCAGCTGTGTTGGTCCACCAAGGCCGAATTCCTTTCCCTTGTGAGTGCAGGGAGAGGAGCCAAGGTAGAGCCCATGCACAGCCAAGTTTTAAGGGAATTTCTTTAGGGTTCTGCCGAGGGGAGCACCGGGATAGCTTTGGTGGTTATAATGGCGCTCTCTTACTTGCTGCTTTCCCCAGGGCTTTGAGCATTTGATAAAGGCAGCAAATAAAATCATTTTAATCTTGCATATGAGAAAGTGCACGGCTTTCCAAGGTTGTGGCAAAGGCAAGGACATAATTGAGTGCTCTGGTGTTCTGGTGCAGTTTGTGCCTCTGAAATGCCGCCTCTCAAAGTGGTTGATGAAGGTGCAGAAGGCGCAGCTCAGATGTGTGACACCAGAAACTGGTCTTTGTCCCCTTTGAGCCAATGTATGTTGTCGGGAGAAGTTTCTTCCAAAAAATGTTTCACCTCCTTGTTCAGATGTTCTGGGCCCCATTTTAAGGGCGTGGGTAGATCAGGATATCGGGGTTGTTACAGAAGCGATGCTGTCGCCATAGTTAATTGTCTGTGCAGTTAGTCCCAGCCCTCTTCCTTTTCCCTCTGTAAAGCAACAAGTGGGTGAGTAGAAGGATGAGTCACCTTTTCTGCTTCTTGCATTTCTTGCACATCTATCCAACCGTCTGCTGCCGCCCTTCCATGCTGCCGTTCTAACAGCAATATCTCCTTTCCAGCCCAAAGGAGCTGATCGGAAGCAGAAGACGGACAGGGAAAAGATGGAGAAGCGAACACCTCATGAGAAAGAAAAATACCAGCCTTCCTACGAAACTACGATACTCACAGAGGTGGGATGCTCTTTTATGCAGCGGCTGGCATCGTTGTTTTAATGAAACCTGGCTTCCCTCGCTCACAGGTGGCAAGGAACTGGCTGTTCTGCCGTGAAACGTTTGGCCAAGTTGTTAATAGCTGCAAGACAAAAGCAAGATAAATTTTGTAGGCAGAGGAGGTGTTTCTTACTAGACCTGGAAAAGGGCTCTTGTGCCTGGAAACGTGATGGTTTTTTCCCCCACTGTAATAGATCATCTGATAAAAGATTTTTGCCTCTCCCTGCAAGCTTCGTTTTGCCCATGTGGCAACTGGCCACCGAGGTTGTGAGCTGTCAGAAAACCCCGTTGTTTCCTCCCTGGGCTAGTGGAAAGCGTCGGTCTGTTCAAATGCGATTTGTCTGAGGGGCCGGTGCTGAACAGCCCTGGGGAGGGAGCCCTCGTCCTGCCCCGGGTGAATTGGGGGACACTCGTCAGTGCCCGACTCAGGCTGGATCCACTGCGTGGCTTGCTGCACGGAGGCGCCCAGGCTGGCGGGCGCCATGTGTGTCAGCCCAGTGCCAGAGCAATGGTTTAGATCCCAGATCTCACTGCATTTGAATTTTGTGACTTTTGGCCTTTTGAGATTAAGAATCACTAAATCTGAGCGTTGTGACCATCTGCAGTGAATTGGCGTGGCTTCTTTCAATCCCCTACTTCATTCTTTAATTCTGTTTCATAGTCGGTTGTCAGTCAGCAAATAGCTGTTAACCTGCGCTGACCAGAGCAGATGCGCACGTTTGCTCAAAGCAATCCTGTGAACTCTTCTGGGTTTTCCTTTCTAGTGTTCTCCCTGGCCAGAGATAACGTACGTCAATAACGCGCCATCCCCTGGCTTCAACAGTTCCCACAGCAGTTTTTCCATTGGCGAAGGGTAAGTCCGGAGAAGAGGCTGGCTGGCTATCGATTTCTGACTTGCACAAGAGATTGATGTGTCTGAGCTGGCAGTGACTGCTAGTGGAAGGAAGGTCCTGCTTCCAAGGTGTACAGGGGAGTGGAAGCAGCCTAAGAGGCTGTGTCAGTGGGGGAAAATCAAATTAAAGCCCTCGAAGCTGAGCGCTGTTACCTCTCCTGACTGCAGCGAAGCTCGGCTCTTGCACGAGAAGCCTGGGCGCATTTGAGCAGCAGTTCATCTTCCAGCCTGCTTCGCTCTGCCTTTCCCCATCGCGTTAACACTCCAACATAAGCCGTTTGTTCTTGCAAAGTATTGCACTGCAACAATAACAGTGTTGCTGCAGCCACGTAGCTGAGTGTCCCTGTGTTTCGGTGGTCTTGGTTATGGGACGTGGAGGGTGGTGGTTGCTGCCTGCTGGGATCCCGTGCCGCAAGGGGAGGAGTGGCGCTAACCTCGTGTTCTGCTCTGTCTGGCTCTTTTCCCCAACCTAGCAATGGCTCTCCAAACCATCAGCCCGAGCCACCCCCTCCGATCGCAGATGTAAGTCACACCTCAGAGCTTATGCTTGTGGTAAGGATGGTGCACAGGTCAGAAAACGGGATTTTGGGATGGAGCGGGGGCGGGTTCGTGGGTGGCTGGGGTTTGCTGGGGAAGAGTCTGCTCTAGTTTAACATCTTTGGGGAGTTATAACTTCTTTTTGACTCTTCTTTGGAAAAAAGAGGTGATGGGGTGAAAAATGTCCAGTACAGTGATGCAGAACTGTGAGCAAGCTTTTTGTAGCTCGCTGTGACCTTTACTTATTGCCTTGATCTTCACTGTGCTTTTCCCTTTGCTTCCTTCCTCTTTCTCTGTCCCTCTGAAGCCTTTTAAATCAAAACCTGTCCAGGCTGCAGCCTTTATTGTGCGTGTGCTGTGAGCCTGGCTCACTAGGGTCTCGATTTAAGACTGTGATTATAAACACTGACTGAGCTGACCTGTGCTCATTCCTCAGCGAAAATGCTTCCGCATCACCTCTGAGGCTGTGACCCTTCTTTTCCTACGTTGCAGAACCTCTTGCCCACCAGCACACCCCAGGAGGCCCAGCAGTGGCTGCACCGAAACCGCTTCTCCACTTTTTCTCGGCTTTTCAGAAACTTCTCAGGTAGGTTACAACATCCCCTCCGTGTCTGTCCCTTCTCTGTGCCAAGTTGCTCTGCCTCCTCTTGCCCTTGAGGCTATCTTCATGTTACCATTGCAAATATAAGTTTTCTAAAATCTCCTATTTTTTGTAACACAATAAAATGTGGCTCCCGGAAAGCTGTGTTCTTCATTTCTCACCTCGCTCTCAACTGGCAAAACAGTGGGGTCTGGGGTGGTTTCTCTTCCAAGAGCTCGCAGCACCCTCTGATCTTAAAACAAGCTGAGAAGTGCTGATCTGGGGGAAAGCACTGTGTGTAAAGAAATGCATCGCGTTTATTTTCCTCTCCTTCCCTGGCGATACGGCCTCCGTTATCCAGGGTCACCGAGGTGCTGGATAGCTGGCTGTAAATGATAATGCGGGACACAGGCTTGTACCGAAACACACTCTTGCAAAACCAGTCTGGAAAAAAACCTTGCGAGCGTTCTTCTGGGGGAAGCAGGGGGAGGTTGTTAGCAGAAGGCAGAAGCAATTTGGGAATGGGGTGAGCTCTGTGAGCAGGAGGAGGGGGAGATGGCACAGCTGCGGTGCCCAGAGCTCCCCCATCCCGCACGCTTTGGGCTGGGTTGTGTGACTTTCTC
Source organism: Fulmarus glacialis (assembly GCF_000690835.1). Lineage (NCBI taxonomy): Eukaryota > Metazoa > Chordata > Aves > Procellariiformes > Procellariidae > Fulmarus > Fulmarus glacialis. The sequence continues at coordinate 14,143 of NW_009235525.1, forward strand.
TCCTTTCGGTTTTTAAAACCGTAGGTGCAGACTTACTGAAGCTGACCAGAGAAGACGTTATCCAGATCTGCGGCCCTGCGGATGGCATCAGGCTCTTCAATGCATTAAAAGGACGGTATGTTGTTTGCTTAAAAGCTGATTGTGGGTGGTAGGTAAACTGTATTTGGTTTAGCCTGTTTGCTTGGCTCTTGCTGTTACAGAGAACAGCGTTCCATTAACCTTCCTGAACCTCTTTCAGTCAAATCTGATAACTTAGTAGCCAGCAGGGTAACCGCTCCAGAGACAATTTGGGGAAGAAAATACATGTGGGAGAGAAGCGTTAGAAGTGATCTTACTCTTTGAGTGTCAGAGAACCAAGCCGCAAGCCAGAAAGTCCTGCCGATACAGTACTTGTTTCTTCTGTCCTCTGGACCACCTCTCAGTGGAATTACCTTCCCAGAAAGGGGATATTCCTTTGCACCTTTCCCTGAAGGAGCAGGGACTGGTGCTTAACTGACCTTCTGTCTGAGCTGGAGCATTTCAGAAGGTGCGGCTGCAGCCGTGTGGAGAGGCGCAATGCACAGGGTGGGCCGTATCCCGGAGGGAAGGTCTGGGGAGGCATCGGCACAGGTCTCTGATGTGGGGCAGCAGGAGCTGTGCAGGTGGGAAGCATTCCAGGGGCTTAATGTGCGGCCTCCGATGGCTCGGGAGATAGCAGGGAAACGTGGTCGCGCCGTGCTGGGGAGAAGGGCACGAAGGACAGGAGATGCTGCCGGCTTTTGCACTGCAAAATGAGACTCTGAACGAGAAGGAGCGTGCGTGTTACCCGCAGAGCTTGGTCTGAACCGTGGCTGCTCTGTCCTCGGGAGTGAACCATCTGATTTAGCTGCTTGGTAGCCAGCTGGCACCGTGTCCCCTTGCCGGCTTCATCCCCTTCTCACAAAAGCCTTTGCTGCATCAGCAGGGTGGGGACGACCATGATGGTTTTGCTTTGAGATGAGTTCGTCGATCTCCTCTTTTCCTTCTGAGGATACTGGGGCGGGAAGAGCGCTGGCAAAGTGTCGGGAACTAGAGATGTCCTTGAGCAAATCCAATGGCGTTCACACACTGCTCTGTCCATAGGATGGTGCGGCCCAGACTGACCATCTACGTGTGTCAGGAGTCCCAGCAGCTGAGGGACCTCCAGCAGAAACACGAGGACGGGGACACAGTAACCAGTACTTTTTTTGGTAAGGGCTTCGAAGCCTGGCTGAGGGCGCGTGGGCTCGGGTTGCTGCCGACAGGGCGAGGGGAAAAATAACAGAGGGTTCAGCAAACAGAAACGCGGTGGGGACTGTTTCCAGCCCCGCTCCTGCTGCCTATGGGTGCTCAGCACCAGTTGCCTCCGATCCCCTCGTCCCCACACTGCTGCCCTGTGGGTTTTGGGCTGGCGAAAGGTCCCTCTTGCAGCCAGGGCTGCTTGCGTTACCAGAGCCCACTGAGCCCGCACAGCAGCTCGAAGAGGGTCTGTGGCTTTTGTTTTCAGCTGCTATGGCTCGTGTTGGCTGCTGTCATGCTTGTCTCTTCACTGCAAGGAGGCAGCGAGCTCACGTGCGAGCTCATCTGCAACTTAATGCAGGCTCTGTACACAAACCGAGGGGTTGTGCACGCTCTGCTTTGGTAAGAGTGCCGAAAGATAGCGGCAAACTCATTTTACTTGCCCTGGTCCTACCCAGCTGATTTTTCTCCTTGCCCACCAAATGGGCGGCTGCAGAATCTGACTGTCGGCATGTTGCCTGCTCTGAGCCAACAAATGATAGCTCCTGCGAGAATCCAGCATTGCCCAGACAACAATGAGTGACCTACATTTGTGGAGCAGCCAGGCGCCGGTTTATCCACCTCTGTGATTGGAGCGGCAAGTGCAAAAGCAAACAGCTTGTCCTTTCCTTGCCCTGCTCCAATTCAGATCCTCTCACTTACCCCCAGGACCTGCCTTGTGGGAGTCGGGGACAGGGAGGGCGCTGGGGAGGTGCTAGGGTGGTGCTTCCATCCTGCTGGGATTGAAAACTGCCAGGAATGGTACAAAATGCTGCTGGGCTGATGCTAGTCGAAATAGAAGCTTTTTGGGGCAAGGACTGCATAAATACAGAAATATTGCAGGACACTGATGACAGCCAAGTTACTGTGGAGCTGATGCTTATGTAGTTCAGGGCACTCTGCAGCCGTGTAGCAAGAGCAGACACCAGAGACCCACTACATGTAGATTTAGCAGCTTGGGCTTGGAAAGATGATAGCTGCATGAGACAGGCGCAGCAGAGCGGGTGTTTAACCTGCTGAAAAGCAACACTCGATAGACGGGCTGTGCACAGTCCCTCCCCAACGGGGCTGTGATGTTCCTGGGCAGAGAGCAGCCTGTTCGCGGCACTCCTCTCAGCATCCATTCCTTAGGCTAGCATGCGTGGCACTAGCTGAAGCATCTCTGCATCCACGGTGTAGACATGGAAGCTGCACTTGGCGTCTAGCTATAATAGTTCTTCTCTTCGCAGTGTACCACGCTATTTATCTGGAGGAACTGACAGCGGTGGAACTGACGGAGAAGCTGGCCCAGCTCTTCAGCATCTCTTCCCAACAGATTAGCCAGATTTACAAGCAAGGTCCGACGGGGATACACGTGCTGATCAGTGACGAGGTAACAGCCTCTGGGTGCTCCTTATTTTCGACCTCTTGCGCTGGGTTGCTTCAGCTGGTTCGTGTCTGATTGTGCGCTGAGCTCCGCTGTGGAGGTTGCGCAGGACCCCGGGGAATGGGTCCCCTGGGCAGGTCTTCGGGAAGGGCCCTGCTCAGTCGCCTCCATTTTCCAAAGGGTTGAAGTTAATCGTTGAAGCCTGTAGAGCCAAGGATGTTGGCGCTTGGGGACGCTGCTCTGCTGCTGAGGACACCTCACTTGAACCCCTGAGGTTTATCAGGCATGAACAGCTCTCCCTGAGCTAGTCCAGGCTGCGTGCACACCCTCCTTCATGCTTGGGTTTCTTCTAGCTTTGCTATAAAAACAGGGAGGGGAATTGCTGTGGGAAGACTTTGCTTTCAGACCTACATCCCAGAATCCGACGGTTTCTCTCTCAGCTTGCTGGTTCAGACCTTCAGTTCTGGAAAGCTGGAGGAAGGAATAAATATTTATGGCTGGTGCCTTTCCTACCTCCCAGAGCACTAAGCTCCTGCCTGAGCAGCTTCTAGCCCTTTCGGTACTCTAAATCTATGCCCATCGCTGAATGGCAGAACACAAAGCCTTCACTTAGGGCTGTGAAGCACTTCTGCTGTGTTTAAATACAGCCTCAGACTAAGCCAGCTTTCGTGGCTTCTTTCAGATGATACAGAACTTCCAAGACGAATCCTGTTTCGTTCTGGACACCATGAAAGGTGCGTAAATGCCCGGGCTCTGTATTTCCCTTCCATATTCCTTGGGGAGCTCTTGTGTCAGATCTGCTCAACCCAGCGGATTCCTTTGCTGTTGCGGGTGGCTCATGAGCTTTGCTTCTTTTGCAGCTGAAACCAATGATAGCTACCACATCATCTTAAAATAGGAGGGGACGGGATGAGGAACACCCGCGATCCTCTTGTCACGCATGAAGACCCTTCACTTCCAGCACAAGGACACGAGCAGAGATCTGGAAACTCCTGGGCACCCTCTGGAAAGACCCCAAGCTGTTGGTTACTCGGCTGTCTTTCTTGCAAGGGACCTCCTTGCTCTGACGGCATCTAAATGGCCGTTGGTGGTAACGTGCTGCTTAATTGCTGGAGCTCTGAGGCTTGAAGTTACCAGGTCGCACTCCCGTGTAGCTCTTGGTAGAAATTTGCCATTGGGACCCAAGACCTGCATGAGGGCTTTTTCTATGGCAGGCGTGCTCTGCTTTTCTGAGAGGCATCAGTTCCTGTGACACTCGCAGACTGGCAAGAGAACATGAATTAAACTGGCCCAACAAAGCCAACTGGCCCTCGGGCACGTGCTGAGCTGAGCAGGTCTCAAATACGCTATGTACTGTGCTGATGGAGTGGTAGGCTAGGGCTGGGAGGGATTTTCTTAAAAGATTTTGTTAAGCTTTCATTTAATATTACAACGCATCTGTTAGACAAAGGTGGTGACTTCATTTTTCTGCTCTCCACCCACCCTGAAAATGGTTGGCTGTGTGTGTGCGGGTGTGGTTGTGGTGCCATCCTTCCCTTGTGAGTCTAAGGCCGTCAGGAACTTTATATAGAGATTTAGTTGTATAAAGCTGGAGCAAAACGTGGAGTGAAGCAAAGCTGGATAAAGAAATAGCTAACTAGCTTCGTCTGTGGGATTCTATTCTGCATGTTTTAGGGAGGAAAAAAAAGACTTGGCTATCTCTGCTGAAAATTTTGAGCGATGTCTACCTGCTGCCTCATTTTCTGCCCCTGCATCCCCCTGTCCCAGCATTGGTGTAGCCCTGCGTGCGCTGAGGAGGAGGCAGACAGCAAGTTCAAAGGGTTATTGAAAGCTGTTGGACTTCATGGTGACAAAAGTGCCTCTGTGTACGTTTCCAGGACAGCAGTGAAGTCTCCGGGGTGAAGGATCTGCCCTGCCTTGCAGGTGATGGATCCTATTCCCCGTCAGTAAGATCCCCCAGTAGAGACCGAGATGCCCAGGGTGTCGCCTGCCTCGAACCATCAGCACTGCCCGAGGACATTTTGAGCCAAAAAATAGGGGGGAAAAATACAATGTAAAGCAGAGCTCTTGTTTTTAAATAAGGCTGCAACAAGATCCAGCGCAAGGCAGGTGATGTAGGTCTGGCTCAGGCCAGGGAGGGCCCGTGGGGTGAGTGAAGGCGCTGGTGGATGCGACAATCGCGACAGCCACGTCCCTGCTGCTAAAATACCGGCTGCTCTTCTGTGTTTGTAAGCCATAAAAGATTCTGTTCCCATCTTCCTCGGCCAGCTGTCTTCTTCCTGGAGATGCAGTCAAGATACCTAGCACAAATTAGAGCTGGTTCAGTCCTGGCCAAACCTTCCCATCCTTCGCTTGCACTGGCCGAGCTCCGGCGGTGGCTGCTTGTGACTCCGTCCTGGTGCAAAGGGCCCCGTAACGTCCCCATCTCCCCCATTGCATGTTACATTGCTTGGTGCACGCTCGCTCCGGCACCAGAGGCAGGACGTAGGTCAGCAGCTCCCCGAAACCATTGTTCAGGACTGCAGCGGCTTCCCCTCACCCCCAAAATTGCTTCCCAGCTGCATCCAGGGGTGGGTAGCATCAGGGTTGGCGAGGAACCGCAGGATCCAGAGTTTAATCCTGGGAATGGCCATAGCCGAGTGCCAGCAGCAGGTATCTGGGATCCTCTCTGCCTGGACTTGTTCGCCCAGGACCGTGTGAACTTGGGGGCCAAAGCACCTGGCCAAAGCCTCTGGTAATTCCGGCAGGGAGGAGGAGGCCACTTGGTCTCCTCACCTGGCTTTGAGACAGCTTGCTTCTCTAACCCTAGAGCAGAGATGGGAGCACGCCCCGAGCCACTGCGGGTCCTGCCCTGAGCTACCAAGGCCTCGTAAATCGGTCCGGGGTAAAGATGCCAAGAAAAGCCGTTAAAAACTGGAATAATTTTGCTTGCTTCTCCTCATGGATGCTGGGGAGCGGCTGGACTGTGAGCTCCACGGACGGAGGTGCTCGTGTTCGGCCGCTCGCCTTTTGCACGTGTTGTGGTACCTCCGCTGAGGGGGAAGATGCGTATTTTAATCCTGTTGTGGTGGACCTGTATGGTAGTGAAGCAGGCTCGGTCAGCTTTTTGTACTGATGTTGCTGGGTGCGTGCGGCCGATTTCAATCTATCGGATGAGGAAAATGCCGGTGAAGTGATTTGTCGCACGTTGGTGGCTCTGGGAGGAGACCGAAAGGCTCCAGATGGACAGGGTAGCAACGGGCCAGTCCTTCCTCCAGCCCCGGTTGCCAGCTGGAAACAAGGGGGGAGACGAAGGGGTCGGAGCCGGGGGGGATGAAGAGGATTTTTTAATCCTCTAACTTGACCTGCTTATTAGTTAATAACTCAGCTAATCCGTAATCCAGGGGGGAAGCGCTGGGGCCGCTCGCCGAGCTCTCCTCGGGAGGAGCGTGTCGGAGGGGCTGCCGAGGCGAGTGCGTGGGT
>NW_009235526.1:0-1284 GCF_000690835.1 Fulmarus glacialis
AGAGCAGCCAGCGGGAGGGGGGTCTTGCCCATCGCCAGCCCCGCTCCTCTCCCCGGCTGCCACCTCCTGACCCCCCCGGCCCCGAGTAGCAGCGGGCCTGGGCATGGGGCCAAGCATCACCGGGCCGACCGGCTGCCGAGGGAGGCCTCCGCCAATGCTGGTGGGGTGTGCGGTGCTGTCCCGGCCCCCCTGTCCCGGCTGCCTTGCAATGCCTCCGCTGGTGTGTTGCAGCAGCACGTCTCTGCAGAGCAAACTGCCTCCTAATGTGCGTGAGATCGCCAGGCGAGGGCTTTCGTAGGCACCTGCCCTCATCTGCATATGTAATAACTCGCTTTTCATCTTAACAGGTATTGAGGTGACTTAGAAATCCAAGTCTGAGGAGCTTGGGAGGAAATTTAGGAGCATTGCTGGAAGTAGAAGATTTTGGCTCCTCTTTGGGAGCTTTGGAGAAGATACCTTATTTTTACTGGACAAAAAAATTACATACACTAGAGTCCTCATACAGACAAGGCAGGTTTCATTTTTTATACAATGAGTGGATGATAACCCCTTCCTGTCCCAACAATTTACCTTGGACAACAGTAGTAAAATCTCGTCTGTGTTGTGTGTATTATTAGTTGGTGGTAAAAATACACATTTTTTTTTTAAGCTGGCAATAGGCCCAGCATTTGTCTCCACTAGCTGACACAAATTAAAACAAATCGCCTTGCCTGTACCGAGGTTTTAAAGGTGATTGCCCAAACAGGCTGGCAGTGAGTGGCCCTTCTGAGGGGCGGAAGGGATATCGTGCTTTTTATCCTGGGGGATATAAATTGGTATTTGGGGGGGTCCTGAGTAAAGCCTGAAGGCATTGTGTTGGCCACTGTATTTGTCCATCAACTTTGCACTATAAAGGGACAAGCAGCAAAAGTGGGAATTTTTGTCACGGGAAACCCAGAAGCCAAAACTTTGAGGGAGGAAATTCAGTGCACAAAGCCGAAATAAACCCCGAAAGGGGCATCGCTGGCGTTAATTTAATTCTCCCTTATTGCTAAACAGACTCAGTGAGACCAGTGAAGCGGCTCTGGCAGAAGAAAAACCTTCGAGGTTCGTGTACGGTCGTGCTGGAGAGCTGCGGCGGGGACTCGAGTCAGGGTCATCGTAATGTCCCCTCGAAATTAAGGAGGAATTAGCGGTAGGGCCCGTTAAATGCAAACCGGGAGGCTCTGGCCCCGGTGTCTGTGCATCAGCGGGGGGATAAGGACAGCGGGGTGGCGGGGAGCTCCATCCCTTGGACAGGAGGGT
>NW_009235527.1:0-251 GCF_000690835.1 Fulmarus glacialis
CCACACCGCTGCCTCAGTTTCCCCACCTACAGATGCAGGGGTTGGGTACTCCCTCCTCGCTCCCTCACGCTCGCCCCGCCATCCCTGGTGTCACCGCCGCCCTCGGGGACCGAGCAGGAGGGTGCTGGCTCTGACCTCTCGTCCACCCTCTGGAGCTGCAGGGTGTAGCGGGAGATGAGGTCTCGCACCGTCGTGCCAGGGCTCAGCCCGCAGTACAACTGGAAGACGTCCCTGAGGCTGGCTCGCTTGTG
>NW_009235527.1:265-2746 GCF_000690835.1 Fulmarus glacialis
AGCTGCCCTCTCCCTCTGCCGCCGCCGGCAGCCCAGTGCAGGGTCACCATACCTTGTTTGGTCACGTAGGACAGACACTCTTCCTGTAGACACTTGTCATCCACCAGGTCCTGGACCTTCGGCGTGGTGCAGTAGACGTTGGAATACTGGAGGGCAAGGGAAAACCAGCTCTGCTCAGCCATGGCTCCGAGAGACGGACCTGCTCCGCTCCGAACCCTATTGTCCCCCCTACACGGCCACCCTGATGGCACAGCCGCTGCCCAAATCCCACTCGCGGCCCCACGCTCCGCAGCCTGACCCACCTGGAGTATGGAGACAAGCGTGACGACCCCGTAGTACCTGCAGATGGACAGGGAAATGTGAGAGACCCTCTGCCAGCACCCACCAGCACCCCCCCTGTGGGCTGGCCAGGCCCCCTTCCACGCACTCACAGCAGGTTTTGCACAGCAATGCGCACCAAGTTCAGCTCCACGTCGGCTTCTGCGGAAATCTTCTGGACGTGCCGAAAGCCATCGATGTAGGGCAGGATCTAGGAGGGGAAGAGGCAAGAGCTAAGAAGGGAGAGAGCAGAGAGGCCCAAAGCATCACCCTGAAGCCCAAGAAACTCCCCTGTGTCTGAGAGCACGCTGGGATGGGCGGGCTCCGGCCCCAGCAGCATTTTATCCTTGTCTTGGGTGAATGGGTTGCTCGCAGGCCCGGACACAAAGATATGGGGAGCACCAAACCGTGCTCATTAATGGGGTGATCTCCGGGACAGCCCGACTCCCCTCTCCCCCCGGGCAGGCTGGAAACAGACCCCGTTCAGGGGATTCAACAAATCCCCTGGTCAAGCACACGGACCTGCTGCGTGGTGAGATCCCACTGGGAGTTGAAGAAGTCGTCTTTGTCTTGGGTGAAGACGGGGACATCATACTCCTGCACGATGGGGGGGTCCGGGCGCTGCTCGATCACCTTCAGGTGGATGGTGTTCGACTCATCTGGCCGGGGAAGGGAGAGCGCTCAGGCCCCGCAGAAACCTCTGCTCCATCGGGAGCTCACGACCGTCAGCCCCAGGACACCACCACACCGTGTGGAGGAAGGTGTTTCCAGCCCATAACCCCATCCCTCCTGGCCCTTCGAGCCACCCAGGGCAAGGCTGGCTCGGACACCCTCCAGCTCCAAGCACAGACAGGCAGGGAGCTGCCGGGAGCAGCGTAGGCAAAGCCAACCCAGCAGGGGATGGCCCAGCTGCCTCCCAGCGCTGACCTGCCCCGCTCCTGCCCTCGCTGCCGGGCCGAGAACGGCATTGCTGCCGTACCTATGGGCAGGGTGCACTTTCCTTTGGCATTCAGCTCCTCCAGCAGGATGGTCATGATGGGAACCAGCTTCTGTTTACTCTCCTCATTGGAGATGAAGCCGCTTTCCAGCTAAAGAGAGCAGAAAATCGAGTCAGCTCCTCCCCGCTGGATTACCGGCTAGAGGAACCGCACGTCTCTGATCCCATCCTCCCTTAAACTTCAAGTGAAACCAGCACAATCCTCTCCTCACTGTAAACCTGGCCCCTGCCCGAGCAACGCCCTGTGACCCACAATGCGCACCAAGACACTGGTGACTCTGCGGGGCGGATCATGAGGCAGCCAGCCTCCCGTCGTGTTGGCTCGGGCCTTACCTCGAGGGTGGTGAGGTAGCCAGCCAGCTTCTTCACTATGGGCTCAAGCGCACAGGCCTTGGCTCTGGCATCGCATACAAAGCCCAGGTTGAAGAGAAGAGCGTTTCGGCTGTACTTCTTGTGCTCGATACACACGGGGCAGCCAATCAGCTTCTTCTCCATAGCCGTCCTGTGGGAAGACAAGTATAACCTGTACCTACGCCCTCAGAGAGGCCTAAGCCCTGCATAAGGCTAGTTCCCGGACGGCTCTGGAGGTGGGGGCTTCTGGTTTGCAGGAAAAATTATGCCTAATCCCCAAATGCTCAGAGTGCAAAAAACACAGTCTGAAGAAGGGGGGGAGGGCGGGGAAAGTCAACCATCAGAGAAGAAAAGTCTCCTTTCAAAACCAGCACAGCTCTCTCTGGGAACTAGAGACGTTGGTTACTCTGATGTGCTGCTTCCCATTCCTTTCCCCCAACCATTTCAAACACAACAGCAGAATGGCCGCACAAGTATGTTGCTGAGCATCTCCTCAAACATGGCTCCATCTCATGCAGCACAACCAGTACATAGGTGGACACAGAGCCCACTGCAAGCATCAGTGCAGTCACCTGCATCTTTCCTGTTGGGCTAACCCATGCCGATCAGATCTGCTTTTCCCCAGCATCAGTGCCCTCTAGCTTTCAAAACACTTGTGCTGGCCTGGGACTCGTTTGACTTTCCTGGATTTGAGGCTATAGAGAACCACATGCAGCACCAGCCACCCCCAGAATCAGGTACCCAGCCCCCCTGCAGGGGTAACTGCGGGTGTCGTAATGAACCTGCCGACCATGGGGACAGAAATCCCTGTGAGC
>NW_009235528.1:0-5049 GCF_000690835.1 Fulmarus glacialis
AACCTTGGGAATGAAACACATACCCTCAGTATCATAGTATGTACAAAATCATTACTCTGAAAAGCTTTTTTTTATCTAGAAATTTGTGAAGGAACTGTTTGTCTCACTGCATGACACAGCTTGGTTTTCAGCTCTGCGCTGGTGCTCGCAAAAGCTATATGTGTGCTTTCTTTGTGGAGCAAACAAAAGAGAGATCTCTGCTATCAACTGAGTTGGTGCAGACTGGCTTTTGCCCAATAAATGACAGTTTGCACCTTGTGGAATAAACTACCCATGGCCACATGGCATACTGTTTATGTTAGGTCTCTTTTGGTTCTCATCTAGCGTGTAGCCATCTAGCACAACTCTAAAAATGTGGATGTTCTTGTTTAAATTTTTCAATTCAAAAAAGAGTTTTGTGGCAGCCTAGCAACGTGTTGTGATTTTCACTTTTTATTGATATTTTGCCCAGTATCTCTGTTCTGTGACCCTGGAGGTAACAGGAAGAAATGAAAAGGTGTTTGAGAGTTCTGCAGAAAAGAAATGAGGGAAATTCTTATTGAGCATATAAGAAACCAATGCCCTGTGGTAGGTATGGAATTGAAGAGCGGACAGTGTAAGGTCGTCTATGTTCCTTCTGGCCACTGTACAAAAGGGACATTTGGGACCATACAGAGTTTTCGTGGAATTGTTTCCACCTGATGGAACTTTCTATTTTCTTTGTGCCAATGCCATGTCATGGGTATATATGTGCTAAAAACCTGTTTGGAAAAAGTGAGTTTCAACAATTAATCTGAGTCTTTATGACCAAACTGAGCCTGTGATTACTGCTATGGTGTTGAGACTAGAAGAGGAGTTTCCAAACAGACATAATCTAGAATGGAGGAACCTGGAATTACCAAAAAACTGCTCCCAAACTCTTAAAAAATTCCACATGCCCAAACATTAGACAATGACAAGAACTAATGAGAAAATGGTTGCATTAGAATCGATGGAAATTAATTTAACTGCTGTATCTCACATAGACAATTTCAAATTGAAAGACCTTGGCCTTTTCAATGTCTGACATCCAGAGTCCCAGTCTGTCCAGTAGTTGGACTTCGGGCTTACGTTCTCTCCAGTATCTTGCTCCCTGACACCAGTCTCTCCAATTTTTGGCCCCTAAACCTCTGTCACTCCAGAATCTGGCTTTCAGGCCTCTTGTCCTACTCAATAGCTTTATGCTCATTACCAAATTACTCTCATATATGCACATGCACACATAAAAAGGAAAATCTTGAGGCAGGACATAGAAAGGAAAATAGTTTAATAAAAAGGTGTGACAGATTGTGGTAACCAGGTGCAGTGGTTGGCCAGACAAGTGTATTGACCAACAGCCTACTTATGTATGACCTTTTTTCTCCTTTTCTCTTCATTTTCCCGTGCTTGATATCTTTCTTTATCTTCCTTTGGTCTTTTCCCTAAAAAACCTGTAATATCTCAAATTCTTTTGTTTAATCCTAAATTTTCCCTCCACCTCCAGACTTCCTACAGTAAATTCTGTACTATTTTATGCAGTAGTCCCTTTCAGTTTGCATAGCACTTGGGAGAGTTTAATCTGTTGAATCACCATAGTAGTAGGTTTCTGTACCAGTGACAATGGCTCAGTCATTCACCTTTGATGGTCTTAGGGGTGACTGATTCAGATGAATCAAGTTGTCATCATTCTCCACCCTGTCATTGTTCTTCTGATCACTGTGTCCATTTTGAACAGCCATTAGCCAGATATCCTTATGGTGTGCTTATCAGTTCCAGTTTATCGTAGCTTATCCTTTTGGAGAGAAGGGATGGATCTGGAGGCCTTAGAGATACCAATTTTTTCAGAGAGCTTTTTTCAGTGCTCTTTTTGCTTCCTGGTTCCTCAGACAGTAAATGAAGGGGTTTAGGGTGGGAGTGACAATAGTACACACAGCTGACACAAGCTTATTCAAGTTAAAAGAGGACACTGAGGGGACACCTCATGGTGTGCTACAGCTGCCTGAAAGGAGGTTGTAGAGAGGTGGGGGTTGGTCTCTTCTCCCAAGTAACAAGCGATAGGACGAGAGGAAATGGCCTCAAGTTGCACCAGGGGAGGTTTAGACTGGACATTAGGAAAAATTTCTTTACTGAAAGAGTGGTCAGGCCTTGGAACAGGCTGCCCAGGGAAGTGGTGGAGTCACCATCCCTGGAGGGATTTAAAAGACATATAGATGAGGCGCTTAGGGACATGGTTCAGTGGGCATGGTGGTGTTGGGTTGATGGTTGGACTTGATGATCTTAGAGGTCTTTTCCAACCTTAATGATTCTATGATTCTATGATTCTATGATCTTCTTGGGCCAGGCATACATGAAGAGAGGGTGGCTGAGAAGAAAATGGTGACCACAGTTAGGTGGAAAGAACACGTGGAGAAGGCTTTCTTCTTACTTTGGTATTGGGGATGTGCAGGATTGTCACGATAATTAATAAGTAGGAGACAATAGTGATGAAGAGGGGAACAAGCAGTATGAATAAGGCCAAAACAAAGTCCACCATCTCTGCCAGTGACATATCAGTGCAGGCAAGGCTCAGCACAGGGCTAATATCACAGAAAAAATGGTTGATAACATGGGGACCACAAAACTTCGACTGAGAGATGAAGGAAATCTTGATCAAAGACACAGTGAACCCACTGAACTAGGAGACAACTACCAGGTATATTCACATTTGGTATGTCATCATGACTGGATAGCACAATGGTTGACAGATGGCCACTTAGTGATCATATGCCATTGGAGAGAGAAAGACACACTCAGTACACATGAAGGAGCTGAAGAAAAACAGTTGGGTCATGCATCCCACAAAGGAAATACTCCTGTCTTCAGCAATTAAATTTGCCAAGAGTTTAGGGATAGTGACTGAGATGTACCAGACCTTGATGAAGGAGAGGTGACCAAGGAAAAAATACATGGGTTTGTAGAGCTCACAGTTTGTCTTGATCAGGGCAATGATGACCACATTCTCCAAAACAGTTAAAATGTAGGTCAGCAGAAATACTATGGAAAACAATACATGCAAGTTCACTAGGGCTGGGAATCCTAGCAAGAGGAACATGTGGACCTGTGTGGAATTCTTCTCTTGCATGCAGAGAAGTGCAGAGATGAGCCTTGGAGATTAAACATAGACCAGGAAAAAAGAAAGCAGAATATGGGACAGTTAAAAGTTAAACAAAAATTCCAATACCTAGATAGGATTTGTCTGACTAAGCTTTAGATGCTTGCCTTGTAGGTTCCCCTTTCAGTCAATGGAAAGAAACAGGCAGTTCATCCGACCTACTAACACCTACTTAGGATGACATACACCGCATCAAAAGTACAGGTCCAGTAAATAACAAGGGAAACGCAGATGACTAGTACAGGAAGAGGCATCCAAGTAGAAGCCATTTATAGTACATTCTGATGAATCCCACCCCCAATTCCTATGGTCATCTTCATTCTAGTTGTTTACTAAATCTTAAGTCAAATTTTCAAGGGCATAAATGGGAGCTAGATAAACTAAGCATCTAGCCTTTCGGATCTAGGTGTTTCAGAATTGTGATCCTGAAGTTATTGGAAAGTAAGAGCTGGTCATCCTCTATCACTACTTTCGCCTGTTGAAACAGTTTTCATGTGGAATATACTATTTTTTTGAAATGGGAAAATATACAAGAATTAGTACATTGTTATAAGATAATGGTAAAACTATATAGATGGACCATTTCCTAGGAAAATGAGAAATTCAAATAATTTATTTCAGCTTGAGAAGAAAAAATAAAATAATGACACAGAAATTCTAGTTCCTGGATATTGACCACAGCGGGCTGACTTCTTAAACATTCCTTTATAAAACATCATGGAAATATTTGAGTTCAGGAACTGGTTTACATACCAGCTAACATGACCATATACTAGATTAAATCCAGATTAAATCTGGATGGTTTTCCTTAAATCATCCAGAAGCAGACCCTCATTTGGTGTGTTCTTTTCCAACTACTTGACACATTTGTCTTCAGATGGGACGACTCATTATCAAGAGGTGCCCAACTCTGTCATTAATCACAGAAAACTGAACTGACTGGATGTTAGACACCAGACGCTAAGAAAGAAGGACCCTGTCCTTGATAATTTACTTTCATTTAACTGCAACAAGATCTGGACACTAGCTCCTTATGGTCCTTGACAACCAGTCTTTCTATGATTTTGCTATGGTGATAGATGAAAGTAATAGATTTTCTATTACTCCTGATGTTTATGTTAGCCTTGCTATTTTGTTGCTTAATTTAGAAGTCTGGTTTGTGGGTTTGGGGTTTTTTTCACACATTTTTAAGATGGTAATCACAACCGTTATAGGCCAAGATTTGTATCTAGGACTTCCTTTAGGCACAAATATTAGCTACCCAAAGTCAGGCTGCCCAAACCAAAGTTTATTGTTTGTTCTTAAAAAACAGACAATAGGCTCCTGATCTTGATGTTGCCAGGTGTGCGTGCACAGCTCCCTGCCACAGCTATTGCTACACACACTGGCTGTGTGTAGCTAATATAACAAGAACGATGGGATTCATCAACCCTAATGTAGACATCCAGCTTCTAGGCATCTAACTCAAAACTAGCAGTTTATGCCTCCTCTATAGTCTATAGAGGGAACTAGGCACTACCAGTGGGAGATTCATCTCCTCCTACTACAGGTGTCTAGATACGGACAGACCTATCACATCCTAGGAGATGACATCTGCTGATGGTAAAGGGCGTCTAGAGCACTGACTCAGATGTAGTGGTTCTCATGTGGACACCTGATTTCCACCCTTGCTCTTTCACTTAGGGCAATATTGTTATGAACTTCTGTTATCTTAGGCAATCTGAATAATCCTTCAAAGTAAGTGTTAAAAGAATTTTTTCAGGAAAGAATAGTAATGAGAAGAAATTGATCAAAACAATATTCTGTTTCTATCTTTCTGTTGCAAACCCTGCCCTGCCACTTCTCTCTCATCTCTGGGCTCTCACATTACTTCTCTCTTTCTTATACCTTCTCTCTCTTTC
>NW_009235528.1:5061-12900 GCF_000690835.1 Fulmarus glacialis
TTTTAAACATATGTCTTACAGTCTAACTTTTTAACATTTTTAAGTCTAACTGTAAGAAAAGAGAACACCCCAACCCTCCCCAGATCTCCAGGGTATTGTTTAAAAAACCAAATGCACCTTTTCGTCAGTCACTTTTTCAAGTAAGAGACTATAAAGTGCCAATAAGTTCATTATAAAACAAAAGGAAACATTGGCTCAATGGAACCATGAAACAGTGGATCCCAAGATCCTGGGAGGGAATAAAAAGCAACAGCGTAGTACAGACCCTAGACTCAGGACAGCAGACTTCAGTATATTCAGGAAACCAGGTTGGCTAAACAGGGAACACATAATGGAGCTCCAATCCAAAAAGACAGCATACAGGAGATGGAAGCAAAGCAGGGATTTAGAAATTACAAAGCAGAGATTTAGAAGCATTCTTCAGGGATATAGGCATTGGGTTAGGAAAGCCAAAGCTCAGCTAGAATTCAGACCAGCAAAGGACATCAAGGGCAACAAGAAGAGCTTCTACTGCTACATTAGTGGTCAAAGATTGAACAAGGAAAATGGGGCCCTGTTGCTGAATGACAGAGGTAAGTGACAGCAGACACAG
The DNA here is from genome assembly GCF_000690835.1 of Fulmarus glacialis. Lineage (NCBI taxonomy): Eukaryota > Metazoa > Chordata > Aves > Procellariiformes > Procellariidae > Fulmarus > Fulmarus glacialis. The sequence continues at coordinate 5,654 of NW_009235528.1, forward strand.
GTAAAGCAAAGATACTTAATGCTTCCTCTGTCTCAGTCTTCACCAAGAAGGTACACTCCTGTCAAATCTGCAGATGACTCCACTTGCAGGGGACCAGTTGATATGCTCATGGGCAGAGATGCCATCCAGAGGGACCTGGACAGGCCAGAAGAATGGGCCAAAAGGAAACTCATGAAATTCAAGAAAGACAAATACAAAGTCCCACCCCTAGGAAGGAAGAAGACCCCACAGCAATATGAGCCTGGGACTGATGGGCTGAGGAGCAGCTCTGCGGGAAAAACCCTGGGAGATTTTCAAGACCTGACAGGATAAAGCTCTGAGCCACCTGGTCTGACCTCATAGCTGATTCTCCTCTGACCTCATAGCTGATTCTACTTCAAGCAGGAGGTTGTACTGAAGACCTGCTGCGGTCCCTTCCAACCTGAATTATCCCATGACCCTAAAGAAGTGCATATGATATTTCTGTTAGGCCAATTTTAACAGCTTCCTTTTAATTCTGTGAAAAAAAAAAAAATAGAGTTGTTTTCACATGCTATGTAAAAGCAAAATACAGGTGAACACAAATATGATACATTATTTATTTCACTGCTTTTATTAACTTGTTGAGATATTCATACTATAATAAAATAAATATATCTACACTGTAATTTTTAAAATACTAGTGTTTTTTGTCTTATTATTCTCAATTTTTTAAAATGAGAATTGTCATTATGGTTCTTGCGAATTCATCAGGGTGAAAACAATTTTGCTGGAAAATGTTTTTTGTCTTTTAAAAAAAAGTAACCCTGAACATGATTGAAACAATTTCAATTAAAACTGTCACCAGTTTACAGACTTGGATCTAAAAAGCATATCAGACTTTAAGGTACATCTTTTACACCTAATTTTGGATCCACTTAATACACTTCAAAAGGTGAATTTTCTCCCCATTAATTGTAGAGTACAATTCCTAGATGATCACCCAAAATTTAGACAATGACACTTTTCAGATAAAATGAATTGCCACTAAAAAGATTTCAAGAACAATATTAGCAGCTGCAGCCATTTTACTGTGATCAATTTATAGGCAGAAAGTTAGGAGTGATTAGTGCGGCATCAGGACCCTGTAAAGTCCAAAATTTCTGGAGGAATGAATTTGACACTAAAATCTCAATAAAAATAATTACTGTTGACTCATGAAGCCTGTTTCAAATCACCACCTCATTAACGTGAACATGAACATGAACATGAACATTAACATTATTGCTCTTTGCCGTTCACTGTTTTGCCCAAATATAAATTTAGTATAAGCTTATTTATCAAAATGTAATTTATATATACAAAAAAAAAAAAAAATCATGAAAGAGGATTTAGCTTCTTTCTGTAAAGATAATCACCAATCCAACCTGTCTCCTCATTTATGTCTGGTACGAACATGTGCAATGCATCTCTCCAAAATAAAATCATGAACATTGGGTGCAAGAACTTACAAGATTGAGACTTAAGGAAGTTCACAAGCAAGGCTGAAGGAGACCAGAATTTGAGCCTCGTCACATGAAAATAAGACAATCAGCTACACGATGGTCCCATCTTATGAGGCTTCTCCAGATTTTTGTGTTTTCTTTTTGTCCTTCAAGTCATATATGGAGGAGAAATCAGAACTGTCTTTAAGTAGCCATGGTTCCACAGACTTCAGTGAATCTCTGACAGTTTAGAGCAGGCTGTGACTGCTTATTGCATACAGGAGCATAATTCTACACAGAGGTCTTTGACACCTTGTCCGCAAGCCTTCAGACCATTCCCCGAAGGATTCTGTCTTTGGATAGATGACTGCAAGACTGACTTTCTTTTTTCTCCTTTGTTAAACACTGCTGTCATGTTTTTAGATAATTCTAAGAGTTCTGTGGCCCAGTAGTTTCAGCACTGAGCTGGAAAATATCTAAAAATGTGATCATATTATCTGAGTTGCAGATAGATAACAAGGGCTTCATGTGTGCTTGTCATGCCATTTTGAGGGAGGCAGTATAGGCCAGAATGATGGTATCCAACCAACAATAATCTCTCTTACAAGCCCTGCACAGATTTTGTGCATGGGGCAGGAGCAGGATGGGTGCTGTGACTCGAGCCCAGTAGAAGCTCCAACAACGGCTATTGCTTCTTTTCTTGTATCTAATAAAGGAGATAAGGAGAGGGAACAAAGTTGGGAGGAAGCCAGATCCTACAGAAAGAGACTTCAGTGCCTGAATTCACAGCACGTAGAATAGAAATCTTCGAATATGGTGAATGCAGTTCTGGGCGTAGTTTAGCCGACCAAAGCTGTAGATGTCATTGAGCTGTCCATGCCATTATGACCTAAAGGGTTACCTGGCCTGCAGTTGTGTACAGATTGTGACTGTGTGTTTGTGGGATTCCATAAAACACAAGGACATGGAGGCTTTAACCTCAAAATCTCTCTACTTTATTACAGATTACCACAAATACCACAAAAATCACCACTAGCAGGTATACCTATGATTAATAAAGCAAATATATATACCTCAAGCTATTACAAGTAATTATCAGCAATCAATAGTATAGCAGCAATCAATAATAATGGCAATAAATAATAGTAACAATCAATAACAGAGACACTCAATAATAGCAGCACTCCATAATAGCAGCAACTAACATATATATAATAATACAGATTACTACAAACATCGCTAGTAAAGCGAACTTGTCAATAATATAACGGCATATATACTTATTATAGATCACTTTTATGCACTTATATGGTACCAAGAGCATTAAACCAATCCCAGAGCAGGGCAAACTATCCCAGAAGGCAGGACAAACCGATCTCAGAAGGGGATCCGACCATCTCAGAAGTGGGAGGACAAACCACGCTGACCTCAGAAGTGGGTCCAGAGAGGGACTAAATAAAATAACAGTCTCACTTCAAAAGTGATCCCCATCACGGAGTTTGGGGTGAGCCAGGTGTCACTGGTGAGGGTCCAAAATCTTGTGGAAAGTTCATGCAGAGAGCTCAACCTGTTTAGGAAAAGGAAAAGGATGTGCAGTGCACAGGCAGGAAAAAGGAAAGAGGCATGAGCAAAAGCGCTGGTGCTGGCAGTGCCAGGGATCACCAGGCAGGGCTGTGGGAGGTCCCGGCTGGGCTGCTGGGGGGAGCAGAGTGGCGCAGCGGAAGCGTGCTGGGCCCATAACCCAGAGGTCGATGGATCGAAACCATCCTCTGCTAGTTGTTTTCTTCCCCGCCCCCCCCGCTCCAGCGGCCCCAGACGCTACCTCTCCCTTGCATCTTTCAGCAAGTTTTAACCTGCACTGCTGCTGTCCTGCTCTCCTGCCTCAGCCCCCTCTCTCTGCCACTGCCACCTTCTTTCTCCCTTGCCTTCTCAGGAGCCAGCACTCCCAAAGTGCCCCTCAGCAAGGCAGACGGGTGGGTGCGGAGCAGCAGGCAGAGCACAGCACAGAGCTTCCCCCACAAGGCAGTGGGTGTCCTGGGGACACAGGTGTTTCTCCCTTCCCATCAGGCAGCCCAATCCCAACTTCCCAGCTGCAAGTGGGGACCTCCAGGGCTCTGCAGGTGGGGAGGAGGACAAGGCTGGTGCTCCTTTAGGAAACACCAATGCAATCGACTCAGCCACCTGGGAGCTTTCTCCATCCTAGTCTGTTTGCTGCAGTGTCCACTCGTAGGTCCAGCCAGGAGCAGGGCTGAGCAGGTTTTCCCAATGGGCACTGTATTGGCTCTGTATGGGCTACATGTGGCTAGGTATCGGTAAGGAAGGGAAGAGGGGGTGCTGCAGGGTGGCCTCTGTGAGAAGAAGTAAGGGGCTTTCCTGTGCCGGACACAGCTGGTTCCATCTCCACAGCAGACCCACTACAGGACACAGCTGAGCCACCAGTAAAGTTTGTGGCCTCTGTGAAAACGTAGAAAGGTAGAAAATGCCAGACAGAGAGAGGAGGAAGAAAAACAAAAGGGTCAGAAAGAGCAGAGGGAAAATGCATCCCTCCTGTGTCATTTAGGTGGGTGGAGGAGTATGGAGTGAAGGAGTGAAGTTGAGCCTGGGTAAGAGGGAAGAAAGGTGGTGTTTTATGTTTGTCTTTTTGTTTTTCACTCTGTGAATCCATTTCAACTGGCAATAAATTAATTTCCCCCAAGTTGAGTCTGTTTTGCCCACAACAGTTTTTGCTAAGCCATGTCCTTGTGTTTATCTTGACCTGGAAGCTTTCTCATCCTATTTTCTATGCCTTGCATCCCACTGAAGGTGAGGAAAGAAGTGAGCAGCTGGGTGGGCGTTTGGCTGTTAGCTATGCTTACATCACCATCACAGGCACATACACTTGCATAGTACATGCAGAGCTGGCACATGTATGAACGCAGATGGGGAGCGGCACCATTACCAGCACCCACAGAAGCACCACCAGCACTCACACAGGCATGAACGAGACAGATGGCCCGATCCTTTTCTTTCCTTCTGGCTGCTTAGGGCTGGAGATGAGTGCTGGACACAGAACCCCTCCCTCCCACATGCGCACCCGCAGGTCCCTCGAACCCTGGGCTGTACCATAGGTCTGTGCAGAGTCCGTGCCTGGAGCTCAGTCCCGGTTTGTCCAGCGTCCTGCTCCAACCCTGGGCAGCCCCTGATGCTGATCTCCCTTAGTCAGCGGCTAGTGCAGCTTGAGATTCCTTAGCCAACATCTTACACACACAGAAAAGACACACAGCCTAGCAGCTTGAGGTTCTGTGTGTGTGTGTGCAGGGAGCGGGAAGGAGGAGTCCGGCCAGTCTGTGAGGCAGAGGAGCAGGAGGCAGCAGTGTGCCAGGGGTGTTGGTGGTATAGTGGTGAGCATAGCTGCCTTCCAAGCAGTTGACCCGGGTTCGATTCCCGGCCAACGCAGTGGGCGCCTTTTTTTCAGCTGGGCTCTACAGTGCCTTGCCTCTCCTGCTTCAAAACCACTCACCCAGCTTCCCCCAGCAAGTTCAGCTCCCACCAGTAAGGAAGCAAGCACAGAGCAGCTGATTGGCAGGCAGCTCTGCTGCTGACTGTCAAAGCCACGCTCACAGGCACAAAGCCCTGCCCTGCTCCTCCCAGCACCCACAGCAACCCGGGCTCCACGCAGTCTCTGGCAACACCTCTGTGTTTCCCAACCCAGGCATCGCTTCCTGCTCCCAAGCCTGTAAGGGAAAGCCTCAGCCTTGCTGCTGGGTCCCACCAAAACAGCCCCATGTCTTGTAAGCTCCATTGTGTAACCCCAGAATGGTGTGATCAGAGCAGCACAGAGCCAAGGTGCTGTTCCTGTAACCCTACGTGAGAGGCAACAGCCTCTGGTCCTCTATTCCCTGCCATGATACATCTGCTTTTCTGGGCAGCCTCTCTCTTCATCCCTGGTGCTCCCCAGTTTCTCTCCCAGGGATGCCAGATGATGGTGCTGGTGAGAAATGCTGATATAGTGTCAGCTGCTTGGAGACACCCCGCCTAGACCAGTGTATTCTGCCAGGCTGGGCTGACAGTAAAAACCCAATCTGGGCAGTGGGGTTGTATACATGTAGGGTTTATGTTGGCACAGTATTTACAGACCCCCACTCTGTAACCAGCAATGCTACAAGTAGGTGGAGTTATGACGAGGGGGATTGTGATTGCTCTGTTCCCTACCGAAATGCCCACCCTAACCCCATCTTCCAGTCACACTGGCTACGTCCAGAGCTGAAAACCAGTGCTTTCCTCCTTTCCACTCCATATCCATCCCCTGGAGTTTATTCCCACAACACCAATGAAAGAGAGAATTGCAATGGCAATGTGAAGTTTGTGAACAACATTTGAGAGGACTTGTCAAAAGGTCTATATTAACATTCACATCTGACCACTTGGGACACTGGTCTTTGACCACACTGTCCTGGTTCTGGCTGGGACAGAGTTAACTTTCTCCCCAGTAGCTTGGGGGGTGTGCTGTGTTTTGGGTTTGGTATGAAAGGAGCGTTGATGGCCCATTGATGCTTTGGCTGTTGCTGGGTGATGCTCGCACGGGGCGGGGGGAGCACAGCCGGGGTGAGGGACCCAGCTGGCCAATGGGGTATTCTATACCATGTGACATCATGCTCAGTATAAAAACCAGGTGTGTGGGGGGGCTCGCCACCCCCGTTCGTGACACGCGGTCGGTGGTCGGTGAGCAGTTGCATTGTGTATCGCCTGCTTTGTATATTCTGTTATTGTTGTTGTCCTCACTGTTACTATTACTGTTCTATTTTGTTTTATTTCAATTATTAAACTGTTTTATCTCAACCCGGGGGTTTTCCTCCTTGTGCTCTCCCGATTCTCTCCCCCATCCCACCGGAGGGGGGGGGGGAGGGAGCGGCTGCGGGGGGGTAAACCACGACACACACTCACAGTAAAACAGGGTTACTGTGTGTGGCATTTCTTGTATTTCCAGCTGCGTCCGTTGGTTCTTGCCATCTTACTGGGTATGTTTGACAAGAAGATGGTGCTCTCTACTCTGCCTGTCCACCGTCCTGCCCCAGGTGTTTGGAGACATGCATAAGGTGCCCCCCAGCCTTCCCTTCCCCAGGCTAACCAACCCCAGCTCTCCCAGCCTCTCCTCATATGACAGATGAGCCAAGTCCTTAATCACCTCTGTGTCCCTTTGGCAGGGCTGACAGACCCCCTAGCTGTGCAGAACTGGGAATCAGCCGCACAATGACACTGGTGGAGTCCCTGTAAGGGCACTTGGCATGCAGACGTCCAGGTCTCCTGCAGATGAAGGAAACTTTGCAGAAGGCTTTCCACTTGGTTCTGGGAGCAGATTAGACCAAAAAAGAAAGCAGAAGCAAGAGCATTCAGTCAGGGGAAGACGTGCACCTGCCCCAAAGTTTATGTACCTCAAGCAACAATGGCTGCTGAGAGGTTTTGGTGGCGCAGCTTGAGTGGTTGAGGAGAGAAATGCATCATCTGTGAGACTAAACAGCGACACTGGATCTTACTTTGTACTTGGCGGCATACTTGCATGTAGGAGGCCTTGGTTTACTGCTGAGCAGCTTAGGTGCCTTTTCCCTCCAAAACACCTGTAACTTCTAGCTCCATGTCCAGAAAGGTGCATCAGCAAAAGGAAACAAGTTATAAACCAGTGCCAGGACTCTGGCTGAGATTCAGGCTCAGAAAGACAACTTGTCCTTGCATGTTTCTAAAGGAGCCCTCCACAAATCAGCTGAACACGTGTCCAATTTTTCCTGCCACTTCAGGAAGTGTTGTCATCTCCGCCGAGTTCATAAGCCT
>NW_009235529.1:0-989 GCF_000690835.1 Fulmarus glacialis
AGCTCGCAAAACCGAAAACAGCATCTAGTTTCCCCAGCTGCCTGTGAAGCAGCGGAGCTGCCCCGCGGCCGGGCGCAGGCAGGGCCAAGCTGTTCGTTAGCGGTGCCCCCCCCGCCCCCCCCGCGAGTCACCGTGTAAAACTCGAAGCAGAACCGAGCGTCTCTTGGACTGCTCCTTTCATGCACTGGCGTGACCTGCACAACCCAGCCCCTGGTGATCGCCTGCATCTCTCAGTGCCTTCAAAGCGGCTCTTGATTGATGTGTTTCCCTGACTCACAAGCTTCAAGAGGCTTTGAAGACACTGGGCCAGGCTCTGATCTCTCTTATGCTGATGCAAATCAGGAGCAATGGTGCTGACAACAGTGCAATAATCCACACTGATGTCAAGCCAGTAAAAATAAGAGCAGAAACAGTGTTTTGGTCTTTCCTCTGCCTTGAAGGGATCTGAGCAGCACTGTGAAGCAGAGAGCTGCAAACCCTGCAAAGAAAACTCGGTGTAAAGCAAAGGACACGTAACTCTGTAGAGGGCACTTGTCCTTTCCTGCAGCTAAGAAGGGAAGGGGTGTTACGCATTTTTTTTATTTTAACAGTTAAGAAAAATAAGACTGAGAGTTCTGTGAGAAATGCAAGCTCTCAGCCAGTGGCACCATCGCAGCCAGGATTAGGCCTGGGGAAAGCCCCAGCGCTGCTGGGTTCAGCCTGGCAGCAGCAGGCTCGGCTGTATTCGCGCTTCTCATCTGAGACCGGCTGACGGCACGGGGGCTGCGGGCAGCGCCCGGAGGGTCGCGAGGAAGATGGGTTATCCCAGGGCAAACCAGGCCGCGGGAGGCAAGAGCTGTGAATGTCCCCAGACAGGCAGGACACCAAAAGGTGGGCATCGCTTTTTGCCCGGGGTGCTCCCAGTCTGGGAGTGCAGGCTGGCCCCAAACCCCCTGGGGATGCGGGGCAGGACTGTGGCTCCCGCAGGGGCTTGTGCGCGGAGCAGCACC
>NW_009235530.1:0-3594 GCF_000690835.1 Fulmarus glacialis
CTCGGGAGGGCAAAGGCGGCAAGTCGCGGGAGGATTTCCTCGGTGTGAAATAAAGAGCGGAGCGGAGGCACAGGCCGGCGGGCAATGCTTCTTTCAAAGTAAGAGTTTTCCCCTTCCCGCCCGCCTCTGCTGCCCAGACCCCACAGTCAATGCCGGGCACATCAGCTCCTACAGACACTATCAGATGCACACATCTACAGGTATAATTCGTATATAGACGCACATATATAGACTAAACGCTCCGCATCGGTCATCCCCTTGGGTTTTTCCCCTCTGCGGTGAGCTAATGCAGAGAGAGGTGCAGGGGACGGGGAGCTTCGTGCACTCCATTTCGCGGCAGCACCAGCGCGTTTCTGAAGTAACGTGCAGGTTAAGAACAAAAGCCCAGACCAAGAAGGTGCTCAATAAAAAGATTGTATTTTTAAGAACTTCTCTGAGAAACAGCAGCACCGACCACAAAAAGTTTAAGGAACAAAAGCACCGAGAGAAACTCCGAAAGAACAGTGCCCTAGAGTCACATTATTAGGTCAGTAACACACTGAAATGAACTCAGCCACTTCAGCAACACCTTTGATATGAAGCAAAAAAGTCTGTTCCCTCCAAGATCCCAGGTGTGTTTAAGTTTGTCGCCTTCTAGCACGTTATTACTTGCCCAAATTTACTTGATAGAGAAGGACTCCGGTGAAATCCACCAGAACAGATGAAAGTGAAGATCTCATACCTTGCTTAGTTTTCCAAGCATTGCAACTAACCTTTTATTTAAAAACAAACAAACAAACAAACACAAACCCAAACAAACAAAGCCCCCACAAAAAAAAAACCCAACCTCATGTGTACATGCGCTTTATTCTTTTCCTGCACACTTTAAGGAGACCCTGTATCGATGAAGCGCTACTGTGAATGGTATGGGGAGTTCTCAGCGAATGAATGCAGTAAGTCGTACATACACCTTCACTAAAATCAGCTATGTAAATTCACTTGCTAAAGAAGCACAAGCTACAAACTAATTTTAAATTATTTTGCAAGTTCCACTGTGTTTAACGAACAGAAATATAACTCAGAAAAAAGCAGCCATCGCATTCAGATTTAGTGGTTAGCGTGAGATATGGAGCTAGCCAGTAAAAACAGACCTAAGTATTGGTAAATATTTTTAGAATACACATTTTCACTTTTTTCCATTTCTATACGCCGGCTCAGGACAGTGGATTCGTACTGTCTTTCGTAGGTAATGCATTCGGCCATTTGTAAATGTCTTTGCTTCTTAATGTCTGTGTCATTGTAAAAAAAACCCCGATTTCCCTCTTCCCCCTCCCCCTAACAAAAACCTTTACATCGAAGATTAAATGTCACAGTTAACGTTTTCATCTCTAGGTTTCCCAAGAAATTTTCTGCATAGTAAGTTGTTTTAAGCGTCAAAACGAATTTCAGTTTCCTTTTATATCAATACATCTTATTCACCATCTCATTTATATAGCTGACCAGAAGCCTTCAAGAGAAAGACATAGGATATAGAAAACTTTGACCTTACCTGCTCCCTAATGTGCTTGCAGCCAGAAAAAAAAAAAAAAAAAAAAAAGAGAAGAAAAAAAAAAGTCAGTTCGTATTATTCACCACTTTGCCAGAGACGGTAATCTCTTTACCTCATAGGAACAGCCGTACTGGGTCAGATCTCTGTAAACATTTGATACATATAAACAGTATTACCATTTACTTAGTGTTTGGAGGGGGTTTTTTCCCCCCTGAAGGGGATCATGAGAGGAACAACGGGTCAGACAGGAAAAAAAATATTTCTCAGCTTTGCTCCCGACACGGCCATGAAAGGACTGAAATTCTTCAGAAGTCACTCAGTCTTTACCTCTAGGTCCCCTTTGTAAAAGCAGCCGTCACGACAAGTTGGACCGGGGCTGCCTTCCCAGCGAGGCCCCTCTACCTGCGCTCCGCCACAAAACTCCTAAAATACTTTTTTTTCCCTCCCCCCCTGGCAACTTCTCTTGGTGTCATCTCAGAGCTGTCTCAGATTACATTGTTTGGGATCTGCACTTTGAACACTGTCTTAGGGCCCTGCACTGCCTTTTGGACCGAGAGGCAGGCAATATACTTTTAGATCAGCTCCCCATCGCTTTTCCCCCCGTAGGTATGGTAACAGCTCCGCGCTGCTCCATCAGCCCGCTGCCGGGGGAGCAGCAGCGCCCGGTGCAGGCCCCGGCGCCGCCGGCTCCTCCGAGCCTTTCCTCCCGAGCATCCCTCTTGCTAACAGGCTGCTGTGAAACAAAACAAAACAAAAAAAACCCACCCCGCAACCCGCTTTGATATGAAACAGCAAACATGAAGAAGCCTTTTGCTATTGTTGCTCTTGTGGCGGGGGGAGGGGGGGGTTTGTTGGGTTTTGGTTTTGGTTGTTAGTTGTTGTTTTTTTTTTTTCCACAGCCTGCTGTGCCACTACATGCACACTTCATGGCACTCAAGCATGAACTCCTGTTTACAGCAGGGAAAAATGCCCTCCGTGATTCTCCTACATTTACAGGCAGTGCCAGGGAGTGGGGGAGTGGAAGGGAATAGCCATTCTTCAGTAGATCCTTTTATCTCTCAAAATACGGGGTGCCCACGGTCTCACGTCGATAAAGGAGCAGTTATATTGGGAAACGTGCATTTCTTCCATCATTTCAGATTTGCATCATGCTGCCCCCCCACCCCCCTTCGCCATCCCATTATCCAAGTTCTGCATTGATTACCGGGAGACTGAAAATCAGCGTATTGGAAGAAGCAGCCGTTTAGACGGAGGCACATATTTTAATTTAGAAAAGCTATACAGTGACTAAGTTCTCGAGAGTGTTCTCGAGGGAGACTGGAGATTAAAATGTATTTACACCCCACCCCCCACCCCCCACCCGAAATATCTTCATCCCAATCAAGGCATAACTGGTTTATACAAAGAATTTTATGATAAAAGGCAATAACACAATGTCATAAAAAACCGATAAAATTGTTGAAGAGCAGTTTGTTTGCATTTCTCCTGATTGATATGTAAATACAGTTTGAACTGTGTTTGCTCGGTCTCCAGTGCTTAATAAAGAGATGAATTCACCTTTCTGTGGAACAAGTAAACAAACTTTAAACTAAGCCGACATCAGACAAAGTGGAAACGAGTTTATTTAATCGAAACTAAATCTAGTTTAAGAAAGATAAGTCAGTGTACATAATAATCCATTACAGTAATTACACCCACCACCAAATATGTGTTTATGAGGTTGTCGAGACACAATAAAATTCATTTATTTCCCCCGAAGTCTATAATGAAAAGTCACTGGCTGGATCTCTATCGAACATGCTAACTCCAATATTGGGCGGGGTGTGTGTGTGTGTGTAATATTTCTCGGCTGTATCAATGCCTTTGAGTGCTCCTCACTTTTGGACGTTCCTGTGTTTGAAAGGATGCAAACATTAATTACATCTGAAGGGGAAATGTCGACTTAACTACAGCACTTTCCCCTCCGTCCTGTAAATTAACTCCGGCAGAAACGAACCCTAATTTGAAAAATCCGTGGATAACCCTGCTCTCGCTCCCTTCGCGGGAGCTGCCAGCGCTGTGCCACG
>NW_009235530.1:3680-6953 GCF_000690835.1 Fulmarus glacialis
CCCCCCCGCCATGCTTAACATGATGTTATATAGATCTGAAACAAATATTCTGCGTAGAGAAAGAAAGAAAAACAACAAAAAAAGGAATATTCTTCGGGGTTATTTGAGAATGTCGCTGTATAAAGCAGGACATAATATAAAGAATGAAAGGTCTCGAAATTCCTGTTGACACACGTGATGTTCTCTAGTTAGAAATAAAGGGGGAGGGAGGCAGAAAGAATCTGATAATCTTTTTTTTTCTTCTGTTTATTTCCCTTTTTCTCCATCCAAACTAGCACTTGGTGTCCGAGTAACACTGGCTATCTTGTATAAATAAAAGATTGGAGCTTTCGAAAGCTGCTACTTAAACTGGAGGTTGGGTAGCTTCCATCCCGGGCAAGCTGCTTGCTTTCTCTTCAAAAATATGACCATTTCATAATACCCCTGTAATTCAGAGGTCTTTCAATGACTGCGATTCGCTTCCGTGGTTTAACTGAGAGGATCTGGAGAAAAAACCGACACCGAGCAGCAGATGCGAAGGAAAACACGCTACGAGGTCTTTTAGGATGGGGGACTCCTTATTTTGTTACACTCACAAAAGGGATATTTGGGACCCGGAAGATAGCGAATTACATGTATTTCTGGCTCGTCCGATACGAGCTGCTGAACTTGATATGCTTTATATATTTACAGCAATGTTAATACCTAAATGCCTTGCATTACCCATAATATTTGACTTCCTACAAAACGCCCCTCCGTGTCTCAGCCAGGCGCGCACCCGCGCACCCACGCACACCCACGCGCACACAACAGACACACGTGCGCGCACACGCACTTTCTCTTCATCTCTTTCTTTACAAGCTCCCCAAATCACTACAGAAGAAAAAACCCCAAAACAAAACCCACAACCCCAAACCAAAAGCAATCTGCGTTAAGCTGAGATGCAGCCTGCAGCTAACCTCTCGCCTGGGTGACGAGGCGGACGAGGGCAGGAGAAACTGCGTGGTCGCGCGTGTGTGTGCTTGCGGAGGTGGTACGTGTAGAAAATTAAATACAGTCTGATAAAGAAAGTTAATTCAAACTACGTGTCGTACACAATAAACTATCTTTTTATTTTGATTATAAATAAGGTGACTGTACTTCCCTTAAAATACAAGTACATAGGAAAACCTGGTAGAAATTATCTTTTTTTTTTTTTACAAGGTATTAAAACTGGACGCTCTTTAAATCGGCTGCATGTTTTATACTGTCAGCGGATTCTTCGTTAATTTGTTTCTAGTGGCGTTAGACTTTTACCTTCTTTCTCCTCCGTGCCTTTGGCATTTGCATTTCTACTCCCGGAATACTTTGCTTTCTCTAGCAAGAAGTCTCTGAGGTGCCCCCCCCCCTCCTCCCAATAATCGGGCTAATGAATTTGGACTCGATCTCTTCGCTCTCGAGTTTGTGAATCCCACGCGTTTGCTTGTCACTTTTGCACACTGAGGACTGATCCTGTATCCCATTAACTCCCTGGCGCAGCTCCCCTCTGGGAACAGGGTCCGGGCCCTGGGAGGGGCAGGGGTCGTTCAGGGTTTGGCAGCATCTCGGGTTGTTTTTCCATCAAGCAAAAAAAAAAAAAGAAAAAAGAAAAAAAAAAAGAAAAAAGAAGAGATGCGGAGAAGGGAGGGTAGGGAGGGAGAACCAAAGGGAAATAAAAAAAGAATATTCGTAATGTGTATAATTTATTAGAAGCTTCGTAGGAACTATATTTAAGCCAAATATCTACATAAGTTACAACAGGAAAAGGCGGCGTGCGCAAATAACAAACTGCCAGAGGATTTACGACGGGGCGATCAGTGTCCATAAAAAAGGTGGGGGTTGGTTTGGTTGATTGTATTTTTTTTTCTTTTTCTTTTTACAACAAAATATACAGGCTACTAAAAACTATGGGTTTAGTCCAACTTTTGACAGCATTATACAGCTACAGGTTCACATCAAACGTAAGGAGGAAAATAAAAGCCAAGCCTTTGATGACTCCACATCTCCATCCGCTGGCCCTGGCGGCGGGGCTGGGAGAGGAGACCGGGGGGGGGAAGCTGCTTCGTGTGTCTGGGTGACGCGAATACGTTTTTTTTGGGGAAAACCACCCCATCCCCCAAAATCTCTATATTTACATGCAAGTCCTAGACGCTGGCAAAGTGTACATCTGAAATCCAAGCCTTCGGACCATGCCTAACGATGGTCCCCTTTCTGCAGACTGCTCCGTAGTTATTAGTCAGAATTTTTTTTAACACCCCATACAACAACCTTGGGGAAAAAAAGAAAAAAGACAGACCCAAAGCCATCAAGAGTAACAACAAAACCGAACAAAAAAAAATATCTCTCTCTCTCTCTCTCTCACACATGCACATATATATAAAAAAAGGAAAAAAGGTCCTGTTCTTATCGTTGACAGTGAAAAAAATTAAAGAAAAGACAAGAAAAGAAAAACACCCAATAGTTTGGACAGGACAGCAGGACAGAGATTTGTGTGACTGGGAAAGTCTGCCTCTTTTTTTCTTTTTTTTTTTCCTTTTTTTTTTTCTTTTGCTTTGTTTAATCCTTTCACCAGGTCCTACCGTATAGCAAGGTGGAGCAAGACATGGCAGTGCCATAGTCAGAAGTAGAAGAGTTTAGGTGAGACAAACTGGAGACTTGGCTCTGCAGAGAGGAAGGGCTGGCCGAGTGCTGTCCCATGTCTGGAGACTGCCCCGCACTGTTTGTCTGGTGGCTCTGATGCTGTCCGAGGCTGTTGCCATTGGTAGCCACTGTGATCGTTGTAGCTGCCTGCTGCTGATGGCTCTGGATAGCTGCTGTGGGTGTGTTGGAGCCTGCTTGGCAAGGCTTGCCATCCTTTACAAGCACTGGCACGGCCACCCTTCTGGGAGACTGCTGCTGCTGGCAAGAGCCGTTCTCCTGTTGCATCTGCTGCTGCGCAGCCTTGTCTTTGGCCTGGCGTTTCATCTTGTAGCGGTGGTTCTGAAACCAGATTTTGACCTGAGTCGGGGTGAGATGTATCATGCTGGCTAAATGTTCCCTCTCCGGGGCGGAGAGGTATTTCTGCTGCTTGAAACGTCTCTCCAGCTCGTAAACCTGGGCCTGAGAAAAAAGGACCCTCCGTTTCCTCCGCGGCGTGCTCTGGAGCGGGGCCATGCTCTTGCTCACGTCTCCCAGGGAGCCGAGGCTGCCCATGCCGCCCATGTTCATGCCCGAGGACGGCGCCATGAAGCGGGAGACTGCAAGGGAGAAGGCGGCACGTTTGAGGCGGCTCGGCTC
>NW_009235531.1:0-548 GCF_000690835.1 Fulmarus glacialis
TAAAAGGTAAAACGTTTCAGATGTCTATTATTTGTATAACTACTTGAGCATAAAGAAGTGAGAAATATGAATGTATTCTTGTTTCTGGGTTGTCTTGTTTTTTTGAAGAGAAGAATTTTTTGTTTTTCTCTAGGGAGAGGTACAGTGTTTATATTTTGGAGCCTTCTTCAAGGTGGGATATTGTACATATTTTTATCTTGAGTAAATGTTAAGTAGTTGTTTAAAAATACTTAATAAAATAATTCTTTTCCTGTGGAAGATAAGGGTTTGCCTCCTGTGCTTTTAAATTTGAGCAGGGTCATTTTGTGTGGTCCGATCCAGCAGTCGACAGCGAGCGGACGGGCGTGCAGGGAGGACGGGGCTCTCCGGTGCCAGCAGCGCCCGAAGGCAGCTCAGGGCCCTGTTACCGTGTCCCCAGGGATGTTTGTTTATTTTAACTCCCGTGGCACCTTCGGGGATTTTTCTCCTTCCCCATCCGAGTAAGGTGCCAGGAGAGCCTGCCTGGCTGCTCCTGCTTTCTCCTTACTTCACTTCGTGCTCTCTGGGCC
>NW_009235532.1:0-375 GCF_000690835.1 Fulmarus glacialis
TCCCCCCTCGCTGGGGGCTGGGATCCCCCGGATTCCCCCTCGCTGGGTGCTGGGATCCCCCTGATCCCCACTTGCTGGGGGCTGGGATCCCATGGGGGCTGGGATCCCCGGGATCCCCCTCACTGGGTGCAGGGATCCCATGGGGGCTGGGGTCCCCAGGATCCCCCTCGCTGGGTGCAGGGACCCCCGGGGCCAAGGCCACTTCTGCCGGCGGGGCCGTCCGGAAGCGCGAGGGCTGTAGCTCGCGCTGTGCAAAGCCTAACAGTAATTAACAGTAAGAATTACGCCAGCAGCGACCAAGGAGGGTTACGGACTGCGCCGCCTTGAAGGAGCCGCTCGCCAGGGCTGCTCCTTGGGGCCACGGGCCTGCGCCCC
>NW_009235532.1:527-2697 GCF_000690835.1 Fulmarus glacialis
CTTCGCTGCACCGGCTGTTTTTTCCCTTCGCAGCGTGGTGGTGGAAACATCAGATCTTTTTCTTCTCCTTTCCTGCTCCACAAGTTGAGGCAGCAGCTCCTCCTCGCTGCAGCTTGGGGCTGGGACAAAAACAAGTGAGAAATCAGTTGTTAGGGAAAAAAAATACATTCACAGCTGGGAAAACTAGAGGGCACCAGTGCTCTGGTTTGCGTTTCCCTGCGCTCAGCTCCATTACGGATGTGGAAGGTTAATTAGCTCGTAATTAAGCCCAGTTTAGACAAACAGGCGGGGAAAGCGGCAGAGTGGGAAGCTAGGTCCTCCTTAGGAAGTGAACCCCACCGATCCCTGCAGCAGGCTGGGGCGGCCGGGGCTTGCAGGGCTGCCCCAGCCAGGAGGAGCCGGAGGAGGAGGCCAGGATGAAGGGGATCTCTGCACAAGAAGCTCCCAACAGATGCGGAAGATGCACATCCGGGGAAATTAAGCCGTTATTTCTCCTGTTTTTTGCACCTCTCCAGCAAAGGCAGCGGGGGGCCATGGGCCGGGGCACGGCTGTTTGCACAGCCTTCGGCCATGGGACCAAAATTCAGCCTCTTCCCACCCCGCCAGCAGCCCTGTGGGGGCCTGGGAGGTTTGGGAACACTGGTGGGATGTCCCAAAAAATTTGTGACTGGCCCATGCCGACCGAGGAGAGAGGCTGGGACACAAAGTACAGACTTACAAGAGCAAATATTCATGCACATGAGGAGTCCCAGCCAAATCAGGGCACCCCGAATGTGGCTTCATGCAGGGTTCTTACACCCTTCAATTGTTCAGGTACAAGATGACTTGACTGATCCCACACTACTGATTATTAATCATAGTGAAACTTTGCAAAGCAACTCTGGTTTTGCAGCATTCTTGCCACTTGTCTATTGATCCAGATGTCCCTGCCGTCAGTCTTGCTGGAGTTACTGATCTATGACACCAGACAATGCTGGGAGGGTTTCAAAGACATGTCGGAAGGGCTAGGACACTGGCGTTACCTTGGTTGACCCGGGGTGTCATTTATGCTTCATGGACAGCTTGAAGCTTCTGAGAAGCAAAGTCCTTCTTTCCAGGGACAGACTGTCCTTCAGTTTGTTTTATTTAAGCATGAACAATCCCAGAGTTGCCAGTAAAATTTTATTACCTCCTTATATTACAGTCTATAATGTGAATTAAGACATATTAACAAAGTTAATACACTGCCACACTGTAAAAACTGGTTGGTATAATAGTTAGGGAAGGGAATTTTTGTTAGGGCGATGGTGCCTTCAGGGACTGCAGGGAGCCAGC
Source organism: Fulmarus glacialis (assembly GCF_000690835.1). NCBI lineage: Eukaryota > Metazoa > Chordata > Aves > Procellariiformes > Procellariidae > Fulmarus > Fulmarus glacialis. The sequence continues at coordinate 1,842 of NW_009235532.1, forward strand.
ACGGGGCTTTTCACAGGTCCCAAACGACGTCCCCAACAAGTGGCACCTTCTGGCGTCACCCCACATTTGTGGGGGACAGAGTCGGAGCTGGGCTTGGGTGCCTCCGCAAGAGTGGGGTTTGTTCCAGGCTGCTTGGACCCTACGAAGGGCTGCCTTAGAGGTGGCAGAGCTGGAGGGGAACGCCCGGCCCCAGCCTGTCCCGGTGCTGCCCCCCCACCAGCAGGATTTCGGGGGTTTCACAGGCAGGCACAAGCCCAAGCCCTTCGCACGACATCCTGCTCCCCGTGCCAGCGATGCGCTTGGCCCTGCCTTGACGAGGTTTCCGGGAAGAACCCCTCCTCCAAAAAATTAGGGGAGTGGCGATCTGCACCGTGCCAAAGGGATGATGATCCCAGCCAGGGCTTCTTCTGCCAAAAGCCTTTCTCCTCGATGGAGCTAGAAACTTTAGGGGCTGTGAAGTTGTATCCCATCAGCCTTGACTGCCTGCAGACGCCAAAAAATCCAAACTGCCGGCAGCGGGGAGCTGGGGTTTGGGGCTGAAAGCAGGGGGGGGAAGGGGGTTCCCAGTGCCGTGCGGCGGGGACCAAGCAACCCAAAACGCTCACAGTTGACCCCAGATGGCCACCCCGGGAGGGGAAAAAGAAGGGGACAAAGAAAGGGACAAGGAAAGAGGGGGGCAAAGAAAAAGGGGGTAAACAAGGGGGCAAAGAAGGGAACAAAGAAAAAGGGAGCAAAGAAAGGGGTAAAGAAGGGGGCAAAGAAGGGGACAAGGAAAGAGGGGAACAAAGAAAGAAGGGGGAAAGAAGGGGTGTCGTAGTTTAACCCCGGCTGGCAACCAAGCCCCACCCAGCTGCTC
>NW_009235533.1:0-2718 GCF_000690835.1 Fulmarus glacialis
CAAGGTGCTCGATGCAGCCCCCTGCCTGTTGCTGTGTGCCCGGCAGAGCCAGGTCTGGTGTCACCACGGGGGGCACAAAGTCATGGTGCGAGGAGCAGCAGCACCCAGCCATCCTCCGCCAACACCCTCTTTCCGAAAGCAACAGCCCCTCAGGTGGTGGGGGCCCATCGTCCCAACTTCCACAGCTACCAGGCAAAAATGCCAACGGGAGAAGAGGTTCTTCACTTGTCCAAAACAGCCCGATCCCCCACGCTTGGACCTAGGGGCAGAGGGTCTCTGGGGGGCACAGGGCAGGGACGAGGAGGTGACATGGGCCACCTCCACCCCACTGCGAGGTCTGGCCCCAGCTGCCCTGCCTGATTGCCTCTGAGTCTTATAAGCTTGCTGAGAGATTGGCCAGGTGTTTTAAAGGCAGTTTTTGCCAAGAAACGAAGAGCCTGTGTATAGAAGTCTCTGTATTTTAAGTCCCCAGTAACTTTTAGCGTACATACTATATATTAAATGTGAATTTGAATGTAAAATATAATGGGGCAGCTTTTAATCATCTGAATGAACTATTCAGCCCTGATTACAATGAAGGAGGAAAAAAAAAAAGGAATCAAATACACCTAACAAATCTACATCAGGAGGGAACCATAAAAAGATACAACCAAGATAAAACCTTATGTGGGGAAGTTAACTGCGAAGAGTAAATCCTCATAGCTTAAGGAAGAAGTACCTGTGAGCAGCAGTGCCTTCTGCCACATGACATTTAAGAGAAGCTAACGACATAAATGAGGTTGCTCAAATTGTCTCGCGGTGGGAAGCTGCCACCCATGTGCTGTACACAGGACCAAGAGAGCAAGAGGCTCTCCTGCATCTGAAGTGATTTGGAGGGACCTGCACAGCTGGACAGCTTGGTCGGAGCAAATGCCCGGTGCAAAATGAAACAAGAACTATCACATTTCATCTGTTCATTTCAAGCGACCGAAGTGATTGTCACCTGGGCCTCCAAATCTCCCCACCCTGTCATGGACAGTGTATATTTTACAGCCATTATAACCTAATCTCAGCTAATGTGATTTACACAGAGTAATTAATGGAGCTTCAGCTGTAAGGAAATTGGTCATTCAATTTGAGTTAATTTACTGCACGCGCATACATTAGAAAGCACAAATTCCATAGCTGTGATCTGGACACGGAGAAAGGGTTGTGTGTCGGGAAGGAAAAAATAAAACACCCGATAAACAATATGCCACTGGCCTTCCCCAGCTCTGGCTCTTCTGCAGGGTCTCCTTGATGGGAGGATGGCACGCAAATAAATCCAGGCGTCTCAGTACAGATGCTTGGAGGTACGAAGGCAAAGTCCCCACTGTCACTTCTATCCCATTTCCCAGCTGCAGGAAACATCAGCCTGGCGTATTGGTGAGTATGGCCTCATTCTGATCCCCGCATACATTTGGGGTGCGCATCCATCGGAGAGAGTAGCGTGGGTTGATAGAGTATAACGGTACGGGGTATAATGGTACAGGGTATAAAGGCTACAAAAGATGCTGTATCTGTGGCATACATATGAACAACTCCAGTGATGGAAAACCATGCCTAAAAGTCAGGATAACCTTTCACAGCAAGGACAGCGTTACATTTTCAGCCACCTTAAGTTAAAGGTGGCCCCATACCAGCCTGGCCTTTGGACCATCTAATAACTGTGCCCAAGCAAGGCCAAAAGCAATGCCGGGGCCATCCTCACTGGACCGTGTGGGACCGGGAATGCCCCAGCGGCATCAGGGACTGCCCTGCAGGAGAAACCTGCAAGATGTCCAGCTTCTCTAGGGTTTCTCCCCAGAATGCCTCCAGCTTTGTGCCATGAAGCATCTAGCTATGTTGCTTGCATAAAAAAGAAAGCCCTCAAACCTTATTTTAAAGTAAAGGTGGACAAATTAAAAACTATTGCTCAAGGTGGTCCATGCAGTCTCCTTTGTGCTATTACATTCCACACATGCAATGTAATTGTAATGTCTTCGCTGTTTAATTAGTAGAGCATATATGTGGAAGGCTTATACACAGTGAAAGGTTGAAAATGCTTCCTGATTCAGCACACGTTTGAAATTAAATTCTAGGTAGAGTGTATGCAATTTGGCTTAAAAATATTATCATTAGCTTTATAATCTATTGTGCTAATTAGATTTATTAATAGGTTTCATTGCCAGTAACAGTTCTGTTATTTAACTGAACAATAAATAGAAACAATTTTGTCAGAAAATTATTTCTACCAACTAAATAGTGTCTGTGTGGGCTCAAACTGCATCTTAAAACAAAACATTCAGATGAAAGAAATGAGGTGCAAGCCATGAGCATCACCCAGATGTACAGTGTGTACAAATTTGGCATCCCGTCTAGAGTTCAACACTGAACATGCCAGGGGCATTTTTAAATGTGTCTCTGCCCAGAATGTAAAACTCGAGTGACCACGGCACGCTGCAGGTGCCCACAAGGCACCCCAGGTAAATCAGCTCTTTGAGGTATGGGTATCCTCACGGTAGAATCACCTAACGTATCTCACTTTACAGAGCTTAAAATACAGCTGAAGTGTAGATACCTTCACGATGTCCACCTTACGCAAATACTCTTCCAAAAACTAATGCAAAGCAAGGTTTAAGGCTCAAAATGGACTCATTAACACCCCAATTCCTGCTACAAAAGGAAGCTCTGACTTTCTTTCTCTGCCAGGTTTTTATT
>NW_009235534.1:0-21407 GCF_000690835.1 Fulmarus glacialis
CTGACGCCGTCCCGGCCCCTTGGGCCGGTCGGAGGATGAGGTTGGCCGGCTCGGCCTTTGGGGCAAGCGGCGCGTCGTCCCAAACTGATGCCGAGGCCTCCTTCCTCCCCGAGGCCGTGCTCCTTCCTGCCACCCCACGCCCAGCCACCCTGCGGCTTGCGACCCCGCGCCGCCGTAACCACCAACGCCGGCCAAAGGGCCGTGAAGCTTCGTTCAGTCATTCCCTCAGTGTCCCTGCAGTCCCCTCAGTTGCCTGAACGGTGCCCAGTTCACCTGAAGCGTGCACTGCGTGCAAGCGGACCACCCCATGCATCCGTTCTTGTCAGTCTGCTTCAGGTATTCGCTACCTGAAGTCCAGGGGAAACTTGCGCCTGCAATCCTTCAGCACCTTGCGGCCAGACTCTGTGGAAGAGCTGCTTCAATCACCATTGACCACCACTTGAGAAGAAAGTTTGCAAAGCAGCCAGCCCTCTGAGAAGGACTCTTAGATTTCCCCACCCTGCGTTATCCTGTTGGCAGTTAAAAATCTTCGCTAAAAATCTACCGATTTCCACTTTCCCCTGTTATGCCAGCTGAGGTCAAGTACTACTAAAAAGCAGGTAGCCTCTCCACTTCCTACAGATTACTTCTCTGTCACAGCCCCTATTAAAAAATACATACAGTTTTGATATACTATATCAAGAACCAGATAGAACCAGAGACAGATGAAGAGAGACAGAGAACTGAACAAATTCACCTAACCAGGAGGTAGATACAGTCTAAGAGCTTTTTGCAAGATTTGGGATTACAGTCTAGAGATAAGCAAGGTCCTTCAATCTAAGAAAAGGCAGAAATACGTGCTTTCAGTGTAGACTAGTAACTTAAGTGTTCCCATTAGTCTTAAGTAGACTGTACTGCTGTATCTACTCTGCTATTTTTACCCAGCCGAGCTAAGTAAAAGGGGGAGGGGAACCTAATTTGAGTATGCTCATTTGTCGTAGAAGATTGCGCTCTTCTCAGTTAAGGTGTCACAGACACACTGTTCTCCCATACTCCTACTGCACTTGAGTATGTTTCTTCACTGGCAACTTGTTGGAAGATAGGCCAGTGATATTAGTATACTTCTCCAGGACTGATCTGAAGCACATGAAGCGTACCAGCAGTGCAAACGCAGTAGACAGGCCCATACATGCTTTGTATTTGACTCGCAGCACAGTCATGTCTGCCCACACAGCTCCCCTGAAGCTTAAGATTACCATTACATCAGAATTTTATACTGTTCATGGGAATTATACAAGTTATCATCCTCTGTTGAAGACATGACTCCCTTTCTATTTTTCAGCTCCAAAGGCAATCCCTTTGAGATGTCCTTTTGCTTAGAGCAGCAGACTACCTCCATTTCAAAAACAGTTTTTAACTGGTATTATTCTATAACAGAATACTATGGGGTACCTAACGTACGAGTAGGATAGCTAACACATAAGGTCTCCAAGTTCTAGAAACATGGTCCTTAAATATGAGAACCAGTTAGGCCATTCCGTAGGAGCCACACACCTAGGCAGTTATGCACTGCCAGTTCTAGCCACAGAGAATAAAAACTTAGCCTGATCCCTTACGTTCCTGTAGAAACTGTTAATGGACTATAGCACCAGCACTTTCAGAGTTAGGTTGAGGAAATCACACCAACATGCAGAGTTTGTAGTCATGAGTAGTTACTCTCTGCATAGGAGACAGAACTGCCTGAGTCAGAGGTTCAGTTAATAAACTCAGCAAGTTCAACACCAAGGTCTAGCTCAACACCACTTTGTCATGATTAGCTCTTGATAGGTTTCATTTATATTGTTGTATTTTTTCCTCCCCACCAAGTCCTTTAGCTCATTTATACTCTCCTGGGCAGATTTAAGGCTGTATCTATCAGTGACCTTTCTCTGGTCAGGACAAAGATGCATGCTAAAATAATCATGGTAGAGATAACTACATCATGTCATTCCCAACCCAGGTAGCTAAGGCATGAAAATTGCTACTGAAGTACAGGCCCTGTGAATGGCAGAGCCATTACTGAGCTTTGCTTGGTCTTTAGCAGGCTGCCACAGGGCATGCTCCCATTTAGCTCATTGTAATAATAGTCAAAAGGACATCTCAAAGCCACCCCCCCGCCCCCTTGGCTTTAATCAGTTTAATCATTATTCCCCTTCTCCCTTGAAATTTAAGCATTAAAGAAAAGCCTTGCAAATTCCTCTTCCTCTTACAGTTTTCCATTTGTAAAAAAACTAAACAAAACAAAAAACACAACTTCGGAAGGAATATGGGCAAGAATTAATAGGTCTTAATCCTCTGAGAAGAGAAGCCTGCTGCAGTTCCCAGACAGCTCTAGTTTCTATCCATTTGAATGTAGGTATCTTTGCAGCAAGAATTAGGAAGATTATGAGCTGATTACTAATCTTTCAGAGAGCATTCAGAGAGCATTCCAGTGGACGTGTTGAAAGGATTTTGCTGAGATCTGACAGAGGAGTCAAGACCTTGAGAGACCGTTCCTCTCTAGCTGGCATAGCTATATAGAATTCCCACTCAGAAGAAGATTGTCTACATTTTCCCCCGTCTTCATGAGCCATCACCTGCATGCTGCTGTGTTAACACTACCTGGATATTTGATAGCTCTGCCAGTGTTTCTTGCTGCAGTATAGCTATTCACTGTGAATTTGCCTCATTATAAGAATTCATGGGATAATGAGGAAAAAGAAATTTTTTTTTGAGCTTCTGTAATCAAATACAGATCTGACAAGAATGAAAAGTCTTATTCTGTCCCTCATGATCAGAAAATATGGAAGAATAAAATAAACTTCGGTATAAACACCTGGTACTGATCTAGTTTTCTTGAGGACTAGAAAATAGTACTTGAGAATAGGCCCACTGTAAAAGAAGCCTAGGAAGTTGCCTTAGCACTCCTGCAGCTACTTTCCAGTAGGGTTAGACTGTCTCAGACTCATTCAAACAGAAGAACTGTAGATAACAATCATCAAACAATTAGCAGATTCCCTGATGGAGGTAGGGCAAGTGAGCAAGACAGAAACCAAGTCCCACCTAACTCCAGAAGTACTGTTTCATAAACTGCCTATTAGGACAATGAGTACTCTGAGCAGTGCAAACTGCATGTGAATCTACTCACATAAATACACTATGAAAGATTTGCTGAGAGAGTAAGAATCACCATGTTTGAGGAGTATCTTTCAAGATCAAGAGACTGAAATTTCTTACTGCTGCACCGAGTTAGAAGCCAGCTAAGCAAAAAAACCAATTTGCAGTAACTTAGCAAAGATACTAATTTACAAAAAACCTGTAACAAGAGCCAGATGTAACAGACGAGAGAAAAATTGATGAGGGTGCATTTCCTTATGGATTATAACAGCCATGCCGTAACCTCTAGGCAATTAATTTTTTTTTAGCCAGCACTAATTTTGCCAATTAAGATGAAGCAAGGCCTCTTCCTGACAGGGACCAGTATAAAAATATTGTTTCTTCCCGCAAGCTGAGCTAGTCTGTGGCTCACGAACAGTATTTCAGAGATTACTATAGCAACAGCAGTAACCCCTTTAGAGTTAAAACACATAAGAGTGCATTGATGCATATATGTTGTTGTATGAGAAGGCTAAGATTGATTATAAGATTATTTTGTTGTCAACTACCCCCTTCCTACACACATACACACACGGTCCTTTGCCACTATCCAGCCCTGCAACAAGAAGTCTCAAGTTTTACCTTAGTCTCTAGAAGGAATATTAACTCACGGTCCCAGCACCTGTTTTCCCACGCTCAGCTGCAGGGAGAGCTTAGCAAGCCACAGAACAGCCCACCTAGTCAAGTAAATGCAACAGTTAAAGTCACCAAAAAAAGGAAGGTCAGTGTCCTCAAAATACGTTCTTTGGCCTCAGGCCCCCACAAAAGGGCATAAGGAACTGAACAAAGCACACCAACATACACTTTTTCTGAAAGAAAGCAGCCTCTCCAAGACGCCTCTTGGCATGCATGGAGGCAGTACTATGGCATAGAGTATTCATGTACTGCAGAGACTACAGATACAGACATCAAATAAAGCTTAAAGTACTGGGCTGTTACAGTTAGGAGTGAATGTTTTCTACCCTCAATAAGCTGCTTCATCTAAATCCCGTTTGTTAGACCCCACAAGAACTTTATTTGGAAGTGAAGAACCTATTTCTTTGACAAATATATCGATGCAGTATTTTTATTTAAATACTTAGACTTTCACCTTCTGTTAGGCACTTTTAAAGAGCCACAGTGGTTTCAAACTCCCAGATCATGTTTCCGTACTTAAAAGCGATAGTCATCTTGAAGTACAGCTACCATTTCTTTCAGACAGCCAGACATATTTCCCTTCACTCACCATACTAGTATGTAGCAAATATTGTAGTGGTGAAAAGATATACAGAACTGCTAGTTTACGTGCCCGAGACTAGAACAGCGATGATCAGGCAGTTACCAGATATTTCAGCATAAGCAGGATCTTGAACAATATCCATTAGAAAGCTTCCTCTACTTAGGGAAGCCCTGCCTCTTTCCCACAGCCAGGGAAAGGACAACAATGAACTTTGGACAAGATATGGTGGTTTACCTCAGTTACCTTGTGACTTGTTTCTGTGTAGCTAAGACAGGTTGTATAAGTGATCCTCGGTGAAAGCATAATGCAATTAATGCACCTAGCTTTCGGTCAGTCTTTAACGCTTTTACCAATGTATCTACACAGATATTATTTGCATACTAGTTTCTAGCAACACTTCTACAGGTGCCACCTCTAACTTACGGGTTATTTTGGATTATTTTGCGTACCCCCTTACCACCTTCTTAAGGGAGAGCCCTAAAAGATGTCACTCAGAATGACTAGTTAAATTTTTTATCACTAGAAACAGGCATACCCCCCCAACACTTACGTACCACATCTTTCCTGCGCCAGGTGGAGTCAAGCTATTCTTAGGCTTACGCAATTTAAACTGTATGTATCCACAGCCAGTGCACAACTTTTCACAACAGTGTAATAAGGTAAGTCACAGAATACTTCAGGTTTGAAGTGACCTCAGGAGGTCACCTGATCCACCCACTGCTGAAAGTACAGCCAGGCTCAAGGTTAGAGCAGGTTGCTTATACTGCATTATACATGTGCCTTAACAGAGAACAGCTAACACACCACATAAATACAGACCTCCAAGCAAAACATCAGAGTATTGAGTCAGACTCAATAGGGTGATACATCAGGAAATTGGTAAGCCATGCAGAGTAAAGAACAGCAATAAACAAAACAAAACAAAAAAAAACACAAAAAAACCCAGCAACAAAACACCACAGCATTTATTATCTCTTAGGAGGTTTAAAAGTCACCCAATTTTCCATGATTCTAGACAACAAAGCCAAAGACCTACCTGATATTTCACTACATTTGGAAGCACAGATAGGCATCCCATCACCTAAACTCTTTTTCCTCGTGATATCTTTACGGATCAACATCCTTTTTTCTCAACATGCATTGCATTGCATTGCATTGCATTGCATTGCATTGCATTGCATTGCATTGCATTGCATTGCATTGCATTGCATTGCATTGCATTGCATTGCATTGCATTTCCCATCCCACCCCATCCCATGACATGACATGACATGACATGACATGACATTCCCTCCTCAAAAAAAAGGAAAAGTTCCCTTTGTTTTTTTTCTGTTTATCTCCTCCTCTGCTCATTTATCCAACCAAGAGCATTTTCTAGCAGGTGGTTAAGGGGCCCCACCTGTAATGCCTTCCATCAGGCCAGACAATTAACCCTTTCCTGTCCTACAGCAGATGGTACATTTGTTTATCTTGATATGTTATGTCTCATCTCTTCGCATTTTTCTTCCCTTCTCTCCTCTCCTTTACAGCTAAGCAGTTTCCTGCTATTTCAGCAAGATATTCTCTGTACTTGTCCCAGTCTTACCTCTAAGCTTCTTCCTGTTTATCATTACATTTCGTCTTATTTATTTTCATTGGAAGTATTTCGATGTTCCTTTTCCTAGCCTCTTGTCAAAGTGCATGTTTCAAAGAATTATAGAGTACTAAAGGTTAGAAATGACCTCTGCAACTGTTCTTATCCAACCCTCCATTTTTTTAAGATATAAAAAGCCACACTAAAATATGGTATTTGTTCAGAAAATAAAATATATTAATGTGTCATCACTCCCCCTGACACTAGCATGATGCTTGATGTTTGCATGGTATATTATGAATGACGGATCACCTCTTCTTGCAGAAAGTTTAGTTAAATAAACACTTATGGATGTTGGTGCATTGCTGCCATTTAATAGGGTTAATTTCTAATTGGCTCTTTTTTCCCTTTGAAGCCTTTGGTCCTATGAACAATCTAAACTGAGTTTTGTCACATGGTACTTTTACTAGCTTCAAGAAATGGAGCGGTTTACCTGTAAATCCTCTAGTAACTAGAGCCAATGGCACCTTTGAAATTATATTATTTATGTAGCTGAATCATTTCCATGTGCTTTTTCTTCACATACTGTACTATTTGTACCAGAAAAAGCAAAGGAAAAAGGTCTAACTTCATCTTACAGAAATTTTCTTTGCCTTACTAACAAAAGTTTTCAAAGTTATGTTGGCCAGAAAATATGTTACATCTTTTGTCTATTCATTTTGTTATTCTTTCATTGCTCTGAAAACAACATGTTCTGGATTGATGCATCTGAACAGATGGTTGTTATGTGTCCAAGTCATCAGGGAATGAAAACGCCTGAATGCAAACCCTTCCTCCCCCCCCCCAAAAAAAATCCCCAAAACCAAACCCGAAATGTCAGTATAAATAACAATGTTCCCACAAGGAAACAAGAATTGTATCTCTGAGTGAGGATCCTATGACTTAATGATAGGACAGCAATTTATAATTGCTAAATTGTACCCAAAGGCCTTTCCTTCACACTGTAGGAAAATACTTTTTTTTTTTTTAATTCATGTATTTATTTGTATTTTAACTCCTCTTAATCGATGTAATATCCACATCAAAGGTACTTTTTCTAAAAAACAAAGACCTGCAAAACAGATGTGTGTGCTTCCTTCCTCTTGTCATGTAGGCTGCCTTGTTCAAAAGCTCCTACTGTAATGGCAGGTCTGGGTCCCTCTGTTCAGTGAAGAGATTTTGCTGCAGATGATTGGGTCTCTGTGCTTTTCAGCTAAATGCATACATTTAGCCGAGAAAAGGCTAAGATGTCTCATCTGGGGACATAAACCTTGTTCAGTACATCGTGGTATTTGGCCAGTATATTAGTAAGAGTTCTTGCAGCTTGAATATAACACTTCTGGCTCCAAAATTCCACATTAGCCAATGGAGAGAATGACACATGTTAGGAGAATAATGTGAGGAGTGGTACTCTTCTACTAATATTTATTAGAGTGAACAGTATTCATTAATAACTTAAGTGCAAGTACTGTAGGTTTCAAATACTCCCTGTTTCTAGAGTTTACTTCGAATTTTAACTGTATTGATTATTTAATTAATTCATTCAAGCCACCTGTTACTTAAGAAGTCCTGAAAATGCAGGGCTTAGATAACCAATTTCTTTTAAATGCTTTTATTTATTTTATCAGTTAAAAATTAATAAACATATTTAGAGCATGGACAGTTACAGATAAACCCAAGCTTGCCTTGACTACGCTTTACACAGGTTGTATCTGATCTAGCTCTTAATCAAAAGCCCAATAGGCATGTTAGTATGATGCTGCGCCCAAACTAATACGCTTTCACACCAGATTGGTGTGCAGCAGTTTTCAAATGTTCCTCCATTAGAGCTGAAAATACGCATTCTATATCAAAATCTTCACATAGTCTTTTGTGGCAGTTCACTTGGCCGATGATTTGGCAGACCCTCTGAAAGAACAGAGAAACAAAGATAACTACTTCCAAAATGGATCTGAGAATGAGTGGACTTGTGGAGGACTATGCAAAAAAAAAGTATGTGCTGAATTTACAGTCTTTTTGTAGCTGATTTTGAGCTTCCTAGAGAAATGAGCTAATACATCCTGTAGAAAGCTCTCCTGCAGCTATGCTCTTTGTGAAAATATTTGTTTTAGCCTTATGCAGACTGTACGCCACAGGCAGACCCTGATGAGGACATCAGTGTACTAAGGGTGTGCATTTGCCTTGATTTGATCCAGTCATAAAACCAGTAAAAATTCTCTTGGATGGATGGAATTCAGATGGATGCTTTTGTTTGCAATGAAGAGAAATTATCTCAGGTAATTCTGGCTTGATTAATATCCTCAGCACTGTGTGGCACAAGTCCAGGAGATGTCAAAACATCAAGTAACGGGTAGATATTTCCTGAGTAATCATTTCCTTTACTGGCCGCATATAAGCAAAAGAAAATTTCTGTTTGTGCACAGGCAAAATACCAAACGTTGAAGAGCATGTAGTCAGGGATTGCTGGACTGTATACCAGCTATGAAGAAAATGTTTTCTGAATGCTCTGAGTTTGATTTACAGAAAGGTACAAGGAGGAGCTTTCATCTGAGAAATAGACAGGCGGGGCACACAGGTATTCTGACAAAAAACCTGACAATTATGTCCTTGTCCAAGTCATATCAGGATATGAGATCCTTTGGAGGACAAGGTGATTTGGTATTCCTATCAGTTATGCAATGAAGAGGTCCTTTGTAAGAAAATTCTTTATTCTCAATACATTTAGGGGACAAGAAATAGTTAAGCAGAGCGGTTACATTGTGTCAGTTTAAGGAAGTCACACAAGAAGCATGTGGCAAAGCAGGCCACAGACTCCAAGTGCTGTCCGTATCCTTGATCTTGCGAATCAGGTCAGTCAATGCCTGGAGGTCATGAAAGACGTGATAAAAAATAGGAAAAGATGGGCTGACAGCAATCAGTGCAGTGCTCCCCCTGCTAGCATGCATAGCATGCATTTCCAAACACTTGTCACAGAGCTGTGTTTCATTCAGGCTCCTCAGCACCAAATGCCTTGGCTTCTTCCATGGCAGCAGCAATTCACATTCTCACCCTTCTGGCAGTGGGAGTGGTGGTGCAGTGCCTAGGAGTGCAGGAAATCTCAAGACTGCTTCAGAAGCTGCAAGCGACCTTCAATTCTATGATGCAAGGGTACGTTCGGATTTCTTCATCTTTACGACAACCATGGAACTCCCTTCCATGTTGAGCCAGTTTACCTTTGTTAGGTGTGGGTACCATGTATTTTATGAACAGAAATGTGCACATAAGGATTTCGTTGTCCTGGAGATCATAAAGTGATAAGAACAGCTGTGCTTTACATGTTCCACAAATGTGTTCCTGTTTGTTACCTGAAATGTGAGTGCGCTCTTTAATAACACCTTGTAAAAAATATCAAGTCCTAATTTGATCTGAATTCCATTCTTTGCCAATGACATTTATGAGAAACCTTGGGTTTTAAGTCTTTTTGCATAATCACATTCACAAATATATATGTAGTCTAGCAGAAACATAATTGGGTTGCAAAATAAATTTTGTGGCTATTCCTGGCTCTAGCATTGGTCAGAAAGACAGTTTGCTGACAGTCTGAAGTCAGCTAACATGGAGAAATGGAGAGTTCCCAAATGCCAAACTGAGGTGCCCCCAACACCCCCCACACATTGGGGAAATTAATGGGTTTGGCTTTTTCTCATTTACATTTTGACTCGTTATTGAATATGTACTGGTTATCTGAATATGCAACCAGTGCTAGAGGACCAGGAAAGGTTTCAGGCAGCTGATAAATGCTCCCTTACTACTGACAACAATCTAATAATCTAATAATATTTTCAACTACCAATAACGCAAAGGCATCTTTGAAGCATTAGCTCAGAGAACTGCTAGATTGCTTAGACCTCAAAAAAAAAAAAAAAAATCTGTGCAGACACTTATACCTAGATGGAGACAGCCTGAGACTGCAATAGATGGAGAGTGAAAGAGAAAAAAAGAAAAGCTTTGGGTTTTGATACTGTTTACAGACTAATGCATGTGGGCGATATCTTACTGTAAACACAGATGGCTGTGAGCCACAATAGGTCATGCTGAGAAGCCAAGCATATATTTGCGGGCTTCCTATTTCCCACTGAAGCAACAATTACTTGGCAGAAAGCATATATTTGTAGTCCTTAAAATAAAATCTTTTTGATTAGACAGTTTTGAATTAAAATACATTGTAGATGTATCAAGTTGAAGCTTAAGAATGGTGTGTCTGTTCATGTTTTCTTCACTGAGTGCAAGAAAGGGCTCCAGATTTAGGTTTCAAAATTTTCTTATAAAGATGGAATAGGAAATTCAATGTCATGACACATGTGATCACAAGATTTTATGCCTGCTTGAGCCAGTGTGCAAGGTAACCAATCATGCAAAATAAGATAGAGCACTGGGATGCAGCCGCATGCAAAAACATAGATGGATAGGAAGGACAAGGCAGAAGTTAGAAAACTAGTCTGGAACTTGAGTAACTAGTTCTACTGCCTGCCCTGGTACATACTGACTGGATGACCCTGTGCTGGCTACCTAGTCTTTCCATGCCACAGTCCTATAATATGGGGTAACAAGACTGGCTTGCATCAGCAGGGTGTCATTAGGATTGGTACTCTCAGAGGTATTTGTATAACCCTGTGAGACCGTATAATTACCTAGAATATATATACACTACCTACCTATAATAGGTCTGTGTACAGGTAGCCCAACCTACAAAGGTCAATGGGCTTATCTCCAGATTAGTCTTGGCTTATAACTACATATTCCTCTCACTGGGAGCTGTGAGGTCGGAGGTAAGGAGAACCACAGCGACTGTTGTCTTCTATCCCCAGTCTCTCCCTGGGTCAGTCAAGCCATAGCAGTGGTGTTAGTAGCTAATAGTAACCAAAAGGAGTCTTGTCATCTAGGGAGTAGCAGTAGTACTTAAACCTGTGTCCCCATACCATAAACCCCTAGGACAGCTGAGGTGGCACCAATTCATTTGCTTTGTAGGAGTCACCCCATGTACTGGCAACACAAAACAAGGACCTATCACCTGAGGTTTCTGCAACGCAAAGCTGCTCTCTTCCATAATGGCAAACAAAGGAGAGTACAAGGAAGCAGTTGACCAGATGGTGGTAGTTTAGTTGTTCCTTCCCCCTGTATTGCTGGATTGGTCCGTGGCTCAGAGGAGAATGGGGAGAGCATCAAAAATTAGAAGGCCGTGTGACACAGAGCCAGGCTGAGCCAGCTGCTGTACAGAGGGCACATTGCCACTGAGAATGCAGACAGCAGACATCCTGGGAGCCACAGAAGAGACAACAAAAATGCAGCCAGGGAGAACAGGATTTTGAGGACAAAATCAGAGTCATTCTCTGAGGTCACAAACCATCTGCAACCATGCTTATCTTCATGCTGTTCTACTTAATCAGAGTGTCCAGTTATATACAGTAATTCTCAAAGAATTCAGATGTGCTGAAACTGCCCATTTAACAGAATGCAGAATTATTAGCACAACATTAATAGATATTACTCAAATGGTATTCGTTGTAGAAAATCTCATTAATTTAAGCATCGCATAAGTTTACAAAATGCAATTTGTAAGAAATTGAAACAACTTTTCAACCCAGTGTTTAGATGTTCAAAATTTTCTCTCACACCTACAAAGCTTACCTGCATGATCAGTGAAAAGAGGAGAACAGATGATGCTCTCCTTGAATTCTTTGCTATGCTCTTGTGGCCTAATAGTGCAGTGCCCCTCCTCATGCATTCCTCCTCTCTCCCTTTCATTGACACTAGTGCTGATTGGTCACACATTAAGATCAGCTCTTTGTTCCAGATGAAAAAAATGCAACAACAGCAGCAACAAAACCCACAAGAAAAAAAAATCGGTTCTCAAATGATTCACATGAACTGCCATTTCGTGCTTATTTCTTTCAGTACCAGAAACTCAATTTATTGATTAAGATTTAGATGAGGGCCCAAACGCCCTAAAGAGAGGACTATAGAGGTGAGGATTAAGCAGTCTTTTTCAAAAAGGTCTGAGAGATCTGTTTACTCACACATGCGGTATTGTTCTGCAGTTATCTATGAGTTTGCTACATCTGTGTAATCAGTTAATGAATGCTCTGTGTGCTTGAAAGCTTATCATCTTTTTCCAGCTGTACCATCTGGTCTCACAAAAGATCTGATTTCTTCCAACGAATCTCAGGCAGCATAGCTTCCAGGGTGCAAATGAATTATAAAAACTTCCCTTTTTCCTTTGACCTAGTCTAAATCTCTTCTACCAGAAAGATGATTTCATCTTTCATCTGACATCCTTTATTTTAACAGGCTTTAGGCAATAGTTCCTTCTTATTTTCAAATTGAAACTGTATGAAGCTTAGGCAGTACAGATTTCAGCTACTGAATACTAGCTTTTTCCTTACTAAGAGTTATTGTTAGAAGGTAAAAATTAAAAATTTAGCCTGAACACACACCCCTGTGAAAAACTGCCAGGCTGTCCCTAATTTGGAATGTCTAAATCTAGATCGCATTAGCAATCGGTGAATAATCACTAGTAATTATCATCACTGGCATTCGACAGATTTGTTTGGAGGAATAGCTTCCAGTTTCTGATCGTAGCGTACCTCCCTGAATTATGCCTACACAGTAAGAAAGGTGATTATTGTCAGTCTTGTCGCTAACAGCTGGGCTTTATTTGGTAGATGGGAGATTATTCTGTTGGTGATGGAGTGGGAAGCCTATGTTGAAGGAGGTTACCATATATTTTGTTCTGAAGACATCAAGGTTTGCTTTTATTCTATTCTTGGAGAGGCAAGTTGCAAATTAATTTGCTTGGCAGCATGAACAGTCTATCTGCCTCACACAATTGATATTTTTACTAATGAAGTGGTAATGAAGTGGTAGCTTTCATGCCATACCATAAGGAGATGAAGTGAGATAATCTCTCTAGTAACTTGGACCATAGCAAGATATGAAGATGATGACTGGAATGCTGGATTTAACTTAGAATTCCAGAGGAAGCCATAGGTGAGGCTATACATATTGGTAGCTGAAAAAAATCGCAGTTTTTCAAGACTTGTTTTTCTGCTTGTGGTTTTTCAATCACGAAGTGTAAAAAGCCACTCAGTGGGTTTTTTTAACCAATTTGTGTAAAAAAAAAGAATAATCGGCATGGAAAATCATGCTTTTGTTTCCATGCAATGACACTAGAACTTACAGGAAGCTATGCAGATCCATTGGGAATGATCATTCACAGTTGAGATTTTTTTGTCCGTGATTGTCTGGATACTACAAAATACTGAAAAGGCCCACTGAGCAGTCCAGTTGTCTATACTCAGGGTCAGAGGTCAGATGCTCTCAGCAGAACATGATATGATGGAGATTGGTGTGCTCCCTGCCCTATCAAAACATCATTTCATTCTTTGCAGCACTCACCTTTAACCTAAGGGTCTTTGGAAAAACCTCAAAAGATTAGGGTTACACTTTGTGCCAGATGAAAAGGCAGTATACAGTTATTTGCATATTGCTAGCATTGCAATCTGTGCTAGCACTCAGAAGATGAGTGATTAATTTCCAAGCCTTCTGATTTTATGCACCGTTTACTAGTGAGATAGAAAGTAGTTGACTTGTGCACAGCACTGCTTAAAGGTAACTCTTCTCTGAGTTAGAGTTTTGAATGCTATATAGGATGGAAGACTCCATCATACCTATTAGAGTATAAATTGTACCAACAGAAGAAATTATTGTAAGATTAGCCTAACGGACAAATTAGCCAGTGTCAAAAATAAACTTCCAAAAATTCAGATAAAATATCCTGCTATTATTTCCATCCTTTAGACACTCCAGTAAACATTTCTTGAAAAGATTCATAGGCCAATTAACCCCTGCAGTCTGGCCTGGGGAGTACTAATGATGATGGAAGATGTTCGGTGAGGGTGGGACTTTTCTGCACCCTTTTCTCTTGAAAAATAAAACAGCAGTGAGCTGAGTGCAATAAGAACACAAAAATGGCCACAGTGTCCATCTAGCCTTGTATCCTGGCTCTGCCACTGTCAAAAAACACAGGCTTGCAAAGAACATAAGAACATGGCAAATATGTATAATCCTTTACCTAGTTCCATTATTTTGCAGCTCAAGAATTTCTTGAGCATGTATATAAGAATCCTCACCAGATTATTCTTCCATCAATTTGTCTGAACTTCTCTTTAATCAGTATAAACCTTCAGTATCCACCACTTTTTGTGCAAGAAGCTCCACAGCTTAACTGAAGAAGGAGGTTCTTCCAAAGCAGAACATAAGCTTTAGCCCTTTAGATTCAACTCTCACAAACTAATCATTGAGCTACTCAAAACAAATCAGACTTGCTGGTCTGGATATAAGGGACAAAGACTGTGAGTAGCGCAGCACAGAAAACAGCCTAAGAGGCCCAAAACACCTTTCTCTTGATGTCCCTTCAAGACCCAAGGTGATAGATCTATGTACAGACAAACTGGCTTGCCCTCCGATTGATAGCTGGGAAGCCTGTCACTGACATAACTGGAGAGACTGATGACCTCAGCGGAGTTTACTAAGCAAGAGTCTAACTATACACAAAAGGATGTATCATCCCTTGGTATAACAGAAAGACCTTAAAGTAGCACAAAAATTGTTGCTGGGGTAATCTGTGGAGATGGTACAATGGGTAAGATGGGGACAGGACCCTTAGGTGCTGTCAAGAACAATTGTCGTCAGGCTGGAATACGGCGGGGACTCCTCAGTAGGACATCACTGCTGGCACCCTAGGCAGAACACTGTGTCACAGCTGTCTACTCAACCAAACAACTGCGGCCACGTTAACCCTGTCCTCTTCCTCTCTTTGTTCTGTGTACATGGCAAAACGGGGTCCTTGCTCTTGGGGAAAAAAAAATTAAAAAATAAAGAAATAATAGTTGGTTATCTATCAGATGAAGAACATACCCTAAAATACCAACAAGGGCTTCTATAGGTAGATTTGAGAGTCAGAAAAACAATAACCACAATATAGTCTATAGGCTATATCCATCTCTTTGAATGGACATCTTCACCATAAAAGAATAACAAATTTATGATGTTACAGCCTTTCTGGAGTGGTCAGCATATATCCTTCAGTTCATCCTCTTCTGACTTAAAAAGGCAGCTGACAAACACTCATGTCTGTTTTCAAGTCAGTCTCTGTTCAGGACCACTTCGTTCCTTTCCTTCCATTCTTCTTTTTTTTCTTCTTTTTTTTTTCTTTTTTTTTCTTTTTTTTTTTTTTTTTAATGATGCCAAAGTGTACAGATTAAGAGCTGGTGATCATGGCACAAAATTACTGTTTATAGCAATTACCCAATTCACACACTGAAATACCTTTCTGAAGTCAAAGTGTTTCATAGATATAAGGACTTTATTTACTAATTCAAATTTCAAGGAAAGTTAGTGGAAATCTGGCTCCTTTGCTTTAGGTTTCACAACTAAGCTACAATTATTCAAAATGTTTTTTTAGATAGATGCATATTTCCAAGCCAGTGAAATTTTCACTGACATCAAATGCATCTAGCTTTTCCTTGAAAGATATTAAAGAATGGACAAGTCAAGTTCTTTTTCCCAGAGAAGTAGAGAGTACTCCTATGATCAGTCCTCCAAGCCTATAAAACAGAAATTAAAAATTTGAGCAATGAGTTATAGTGTTGTGTGACAAGGTTTCCTTCATACTCTGTAAAGGAAAATTCTGAAATTGTGGGGACAGTTACACATCGCGCAAATGAAAGTTTCCCTACTGAGTCTTCAGCCAAAGGGAGCTGGTGGATCAGATGAAACATCTTGCAGGATCTCGGCTATAGTCCTGCTTGGTGTTGCATAAAATCTTTGCACATTTTAACTAGAAAATACTTCTACTAGAAGGGAGAAAGTGCCTGGAATAATTTTATAGTTTCTTAGGTCTTAGTACAATCACACTGGCAATTTATACTGGCAAAGTGCTAAGTAATTCTGTTGTAACACTACCTACCCCTGCAAATCTGAGCCTTTTCTATACTATTTCATCTCCTCACATAAACTGGTATGTAAAACTGTACCAGTAAACATTTCCTTAGTCTTTTGTTAGATATGTGATACAGCTAGACTTGCAGAAGGTTCCCATGCCATAGGAAACAAGTAGTTTGGCCTTAGAAAGTGAAGTCTTGTTCACTTTCATTGAGACCCAGATCAAATTTTCTGGAAAGAAGACTTAACTCCTACATTTCTTGTGTATTTTTGAAATTATTTTTAAGGATCTATCTAAGAAAAAAGCTTCAGGTGGTCTGGTATGTAGTCTATAATGTTGTTAAGAACCAAACTCCTGCTTGTTAATAGTCTCAGCTGAAGTTGAAATGTGACACATTTTCATTACATAATTTCACAGAATCATTGCTTATATGACTGTATAAAGCATTTTGCAATAGTCCCCAGTCCACAGTTCTCTCTGAGATAAATAGATTTTGGATCTTGATGATGGAAAAACCTTGGCAAAAATTTCCTGAAAGAAGAATGTATATGATCAAAGACTAGTGTGAACCTCGAAAAGAGATCCCATCAAGGTGGATCAAGAACTTAATATATCCTACATCTTTATACAGGATACAATTCTTAAATTTTAATTGTCCCCATAGGCTGTATTATTCCCCTGATGCAAGAAGCAGTTTATGTAACATCCTCTTCTGTTGTCTACAATGCTTTTCATCCATTCATCCAATCTGAAAACTCCACTAGTTTCACAAAAACTCAATTTTCACAAAAAGAAAATGAATAGTGTATATCTGAAGAGGGTTTGACTCTTAGGCACTAAGGAATAAAACCAGAAGGTTCTCTGACGTGTAGGTAATATGCAAAAGCATCTTCAATTAATAGAATTCCTTGTCCTACAAATATCACAGACATGACATATTTTCTAGCTGGGAATTTCACCAATGGAGTTTCAAGTCCAAATATGATTTCCTGAAGCATTCCTTTCCAACTTGTAACAAAAAGCAAACATGATCTAGTGCATGCCCAAATCCAAGAATGATATTTATGATTAATCTCCAAAGAAGCTGCCAGTGAAAACAGCATCTATAGTTCGCATTTTTGTATTGTTGAAGTGTTTCACTGCACAAACCAGCTTTGAAATGAGAATGCTGGGAAATTACCACTGGAGTAGAAGTTTGGTGATACTGCAGCAGCTTGAGTTCCCGACCAAAATGTTATTTATGGCTGTGCTTGCTCATGACGGAAAATAACATGTAACATACTCCGCAACTGTAGATGGTGTCTGCTCTGTGATACTACTGCTGCTTTGTATCTGACATTGTTTTTTCCCTATTCCAGTAATACACCCAAATTCAGCTGTAATCATCAGAATGACTTGGGTCAGCAATATTTAAAGCCTGAAGACTGGACCTCTGTTTGGTCTGGTTTGGATTGCATCCCTGTCATCGTCTTCCTCTTAAGCTTGTCTTCCTCTTCCGCTTTCAGCTGTCTGGCCAACAAGAACAAGCATTAGAGGTAGATGGAAACCCTTCAGGGAAATCATTCTGACTGCTCAACATTCATGAGATGAAAGCATCCTGCGTTGATTTGACTCTCACTCAGGTTATGTAAAAGCAATATTCACCCATGAAGTAGTTCAGAAATTAACAACCACAGGATGTTTGCTTCCTTTTTTTTTTTTTTAATTGTTTCTGTGTACCTTGAGTGATAGCAAAACAACATGCTGTACCCTGGCAAAACAACATACTATCTTGGGAAATCTTCTCACTTTTGGGGAGAGATGTAAAAATCAGTTTAACTTCTGTGTTTGGACAGAATTATATTTTAGTTACACAGCTTTCAAATTGCCTGCACAGTTTTTTACGTGATCTGTTTAGACATAAAGATCTGTGCAGAGTCTTTATGAATGTATTAATGTGTACTAATATTTTACCTTATTGTAAAAGTAATATAAGCTACTTTTTGTCCCACCTATAGCTACCTTTTAGAAACGGATCATTCCTGTTCAGGTGTAATAGTGAAAGGTGCTAGTGGCTGCCTTTGAGAGTCTTTGATGCAAAGACTGCTATACCCCCAGGCCACTGTTCATTGGCATGGGCATTTTGGCAGCAGTGAGAGGCAAGACATTGCTAGACCTTCCCATTCATTCCCACTCTCGGGGAACATCAGGCTGGTTGTACCAATGCAACCCTGTGTGAGATCATACTATAAACGCTATGGCTTATCTTAGGCCAAGTTTAAAAATGCTCTCCGAGAAGGACTGGTGGAGTACTTTCAACTGGGTTTGATGAGTGCTTTGGGTGCTGCTGTCCAGAAGACAGCTGCATCCTCAGAAAAAAGGCCTGCAGTACAGGGCATGGCCAAGAAAAACTGACAGCTGTCGAAGCCCCATCTCCTAAATTACAGCCCTGGAACCTTTCTGTATTTCTGTAATTGCTGTGCTGAGACAGTCAGTGCTTAAAAACCAGTGGCAATGTTCCTTGTCTGCCAAGATACAAAGGTACCATGGAGCTCAAGACTGAGGTAATGAACAAGGATGGATACCGAATAAAAATAATGCTGAACACCAATTCTCCAAAGTTTTTTCAAACTGCTTACAAACATTAATTTTGTTAGTGTCATGACAGTCCTGCTGGAATGTAAGTGATAATCATGGTGATTTTTCTGGGCTGAAGCGGAAGCCTGGGGTACTTATAAATGACTTTTCTAAATTTAGTGATGTGAGCCAGGGCTGCGAATAGCATAAAATCTCATTTATGATTAAGCCACAAAACTACCCTTTCATAAGCATTACCATGTCATTATATTAAGACTATGTCTGTTAGAGCAAGTACTATTCAATACTGCCATGGAATGTGATTAGCTTGACAAATATTTATGTATTTCTGAGGCTGTATGAATCAAGAAAGGAATGAAGGGTGTTTCTCGTGATGAAAGACTAGCCTGGAACGAAGGGGTTTAATTAAGGTCTTTGTCTTAGACTTCCTGGACCATTTAGGACCGGCTTTTCAGAATGGTTATGTATCCACAGTGTTTACTGACTGTAGCTGGAGTTGTGCATACGTGAGCTCCGAAAATCAGCCTCTTAAGCTCGCAGGATACCAGAGTACTACAAAATACAGGCTACCTGATTACTTCAGTAGCACGTTAGTTACAATTTCTCTTTATTCCTCCTGCATGTAGGGTGCTTTTATTAGCTTGTCTTCCAGCCATCTTTTGCACTATCTCCACTTGTCCTCTAACTTTGATGGTCTTTCAATACTCTTTGGATTTCAGCACTTCTGAAAGAATTCAGCTTAATACCTGCCTTGTTTACACTTGAGTTCTTCATACATCCTTCATTACTTTAATGTTGAATTATTAAAGTCTCTCCAGCACAGAAAAGTAAGTACCTCTTGGAAACCCTGAAATGCCCATGTGCCTTGTGCCTTGTGTATATAAAGGGCAGATTAATTCCAAGCTATAAAAATAAATAGCTCTCTTTGTTCTTAAGAGGATTTGGATTGAGCGGAGTTGCTTTATAAGTATATGACTTCTTAGTATTGAAGTTTGGAAATGAAACAGAAAACATATTATCCACTCATGGTTAAAAATTATCAGCTTTGGTATTTTCAACTTAGCTGCTCCTTGAGCTTCTACTTACCCTGCTTGAGGTTTACGTGCTTTACATTGGGTTTTTTAACTAATACAGAAGAACTCCAAAATCAAGCCTGTCATGGGGAGAAGGAAGAGAGGCAGTGAGGGAAATTCATATATCTAACTGAACAGCCCAAAGGGATTATTCCAAGAAGCATGAATAATTACAGCACAGCAGTCTCTAGCCCTTTCCAAACCACGCTCCCCTCTGTGATGGTGCTGTGGTTGGCAGTGACCGCCCTTGTACTGGGGAATTCTCTGATGTCGTTTTCACGTAGTCTTACAAAAAAATCCAGCCCGTTGATTTCCACACAATTTGGCATGTTTGGTTTTCCAAAGAAGGTTTTTGAAACCAGTATCTTACTTCCTTTCTATGAACACTAAAAATCTCTGATAGTTTTCTGGAAGAGTAGGGTTTAATCCTGCTACTCGTAACCCAGATTGCTCCTACATGTTTATGTCAACACTGCAGTTAGATCAATACAGCCCTGATGTGGCTACATCAGATAAGTGGTGGTGTGTTTTCAAAGTTCAAGTAACATTGCAAGTACACAAAGGGGAAAGGTATGTTCATAACGTAAACAGAGCATAGGACATAACAACAAACACATAAAGAATCAGGCATGGTTTTGGAAATTGGAATGAGAATCCCTCATGGAACAACTAGTAGGTTTCAGGGAGGATACAACAGGAAGTGAGGGCAACAGCCCTTAATCAAGAGCTTCTTCCAGAGCTGGGGAGTGTCATGGTGCACAAAGGTGACGGATGAAGAAAGCAGAGGGTGTAGCTGAAGAAGGAAACAGAGATTGTCAATAACTACAGGAAAAATGGGCTGGAGCTTAGCAAAACTTCCATAATGAGGAATAATAACCGCAATTAAGAGGCAGAGGTGAGTGAGAGTTAATAAAAGTATTCAGCATTGAAATGCAGTGCATTTGTAAATAAAACTGGGGGAAGTAGAAGGGCTTTAGACCGTGTTGTTATTGCTAAACAAGGCAAACTATGCTCTTATATCATAGGGCTGTGCTATTACATTCTTACCCCCCCTTAACTACATTCCTTTGCGAAAGCTGCAAGCAAATGGGACCACCTTCTACTCTCGGCATCCTACCCTTTCCACTCAGCTTGCAAAACCCAATATCCTTTCATGAACTTTTTCTGGTCTTATCTTCACCCTCTGCTCCAACAAACCACCAGCTTCTTTTTGAGTATTATTTTCATATTTAAAGAAGTAATAGGTTATTTTCGCTTGAAGCGAGTGAGAAGGCTGTGGTTCAACTGGTACGTGCAACGGGTATATCAGGTTAGCTCAATCCAGAATTACTTCTGCCTCTTTCTTAACAGGTTGTGCTCACGGCAGCTTTGTCACACTGTTCCAGTGAGGCATTCCCAGGTGCTTTAACACAAGAGTATTTCGCAATGGTCCACTGTGGCATTCTTTGTATATGCCCTAAAAAATTTCTCCTGGAGCAACAGGAGTGCATCGTTAATCCCACATAGCTAGGAGGAAAGGTGGAGGCCAGCGGATATGTTTTTTTAAAGCGATGGCGTGAGCGGTGCTACCAAAGTAAATTGTTACCTATCTCAGGAACCTTGTTCATTGTATTACTAAACACCCTAATGCTATAAAAGAAAGGGTTGGCAAGCATCAAGTGTTCACTTTAACAGGAGAAAATGCAATTTTTCAATAAAGCATGACGAAAGTCTTTGTACCGCTGTAAAACCACGGACACGGTGCATTTTTAATGGCTTAAGATTTTTTTTTTTTTTTTTTGGAGTTTTTTA
>NW_009235535.1:0-216 GCF_000690835.1 Fulmarus glacialis
TGCTGCTGCAGCTCTGCCTGCTGCACCATCTCCCGGTCGTACTTGACGATCTCCTGGATGATCTCGTTCTCCTGGTTGTTGAAGACGCCTGAGTTGAGGTCGTGCTGCACTTTGTGGAGTAGGATCGAGTTCTTTTTCCCTGTGGGGAGGAGGCCGGGATGGGGAACACCGTGAGACCTTGTGCTGGGGCTATGCTCGACCCCCCAACTGTGGCCG
>NW_009235535.1:399-2477 GCF_000690835.1 Fulmarus glacialis
CCGGCCGCGGGTCAGCAGGCAGATTTCTACAGGGGATACAACGGTGCCAAAGTCAAAACACCGGCAGCGAGGACTGGAAATGGGGACAGGCCAGGAGCAAGGGGCGAGAACCATTGAGTGCCCCGGGACAGCGCGGGTGGGAAGGGAAGGGACCCAGGCTCACCTCCAAAGTAGGAGCCGTCAGAGAGTTTCATCTCCTTGTTGCCCTTGGTGAGGATGCTGACCACCCCGTGCTGGATGAAGTACATCTTCTTGCCAATGGTGCCCTCGCGGATGATGTAGTCGCCCGGCTGAAACACCTCAAACTTCAGCTTGGTGAGCATCGCCGTGACGAAGTTGGGGTCCGCGTTGGCGAACAGCGGCATCGAGGCCACCAGCTTGCGGCAGTTGAAGTTCACGATTTCCTGCGGGGGAAGGAGGTGAGGGAGCAGGAGGCAGGGACATGGCCCCCCCCAGGACGGGCTCACAAACATAGAGGTGTCAGCACACACCCACACCCCCCCGCAGCATGCAAACACGATTGCGCATGGACACACTCACACTTGGAGCTGCAAAGCCGGAGCAAGAGGTGCTCGACCTCATGCACATACGCCGCAGGGACTCGCAGCCTCCCCCGCAGCAGGGGGGTCTTCACCGGGGGTGTGTGGTGGTGGTCCCCATCCTCACCGCAGCATCCCACAACCGGCTCTCCAGTCCCCGGGGCCCTTACCTCGCGCAGGGGCTCGTTGAGCTCCCCCAGGATGCTGTCCTCATCAAACATCTTGCCCTGGTAGCGGTGCTCGTAGTAATCGTGGATCTTCTGGCGGAAGTCGGCGGGCAGCTTGTGGAAGGACATGTACTGCTCCACCTGCTTGTACTGCGGGGAGAGGCGGCATCAGCACCCAGCCGGGCTGGGGCTGCGGGGGTCGGGACCCCCCCACCCATGTCTCTGCTCCACTCCACCGCCCCGTGGATGGTATCGATACGGAGCCCTCGCCCTGCCTGGCTGCACCCACAGGGGCAGGAGGGGATGCGACAGCCGGGTGCAGGACAGGAACCGAGGTCCCCGTCCAGCCCAGTCTTACCTTCTCCTGGTACTGGCGCCGGGAGGAGTCCAGCGACTGGATGAGGGCGGTGGCGTGGCCGATGAACATGGCGTAGCACGTGGCCCCCACGATCATGCTCAGCATGGTCAGCCAGATGTCCGTCATGCTCTCGGGCGCTTGCTTCCCGTAGCCGATGCAGAGCATGTGGCTCATCGACTTGAAGAGGGCAAAGGAGTACAACTCGCTCCAGGAGTCGTTCTGCAGCGACAGGGACGGCGGCGGCACTCAGCCCTGCCTGGTGCATGGCTGCTCGTATGCACGTGTGCATGCGTGTGTGTGTGTGTACAGGCACGCGTGGGTACAATGCCCTGACTCAGGCCTGGCAGACGATCCAGGTTCTCTGCCTGCACCTCCCGACAGCACTCAGCAATAGCATTTTTGTTTGGTTTTGACAGTCTCGCCGTGCAGGTGAGAGCCAAACCAACCCAAACACCAGGACAGCTGGGACTGCAGCGATCCTGCAACACTCCGCTCCTTCCCGGCAGGTTTCTGCACCTCACCGCCCGCCTGGCTTCGCTTTAGGTAGTCAGTCATTTTATTTTTTTTTAAAGTTGATATACAAAAGCACAGCAAGCCCCTGTGAAATGGTGGGATGGGTTGGTGGAAGGCACCGAGTTACTGCACCACTCACGCTCGGGAGCCTGCTGGGACAGCAGGCAGGGATGGGCTGGTGGCTCCCGGAGCAGGAATCCCCCGGCCCAGGCTCAAGCGAAGCCCCCGTTTCCCCCCAGGGGTGAAGCAGCCAGGGAAGGACAAGCACGAGACGTGGAGAAGAGGAAGGGGAGGAAGCCAGGCGGGGGGAAATGGAGCAGAGATGGAAACATCAGTAGAATGGGACGAGATGGCTGGAGGGAGAAGAGCCATTTGTAGCAGGCTGCAGGGCTGAGAGGGAGCAATTAGAAACGTGGTCCATTATTTATTAATAGCAGCTTTGTTGCTAATTAGCAGGAGAAGGCGGCAGGGGACGGGGCGGCATCTTCCTCCCGCCCAGAT
>NW_009235536.1:0-5438 GCF_000690835.1 Fulmarus glacialis
ATTCTATGATTCTATGATTCTATATGTTTATTTCTTGGCTTTTCAGTGTGGTTCAAAAAATAAGGTACTTATAAACTCTACTTTAAGATTTATTGGTTGCATTTTGTCAACCTGAAAGCAATTTAACAGCCTGTTCCTAAAAATTGATTGTGTCAAGGATTCCCTGACACTGGGCACATAGAAATAAGAGACTTCCTATTCCATAGCTGTCATCCTTGTCCCTTCAAATTCAGTCATTGATTCTTGTTTCTCCTACAACCCATGAGAATACAGGGGAAAGATGTAGTGAATTATGTTCAGGTGATCATTGTGCTAGAATCTGAACATAGAAGTTGCAGAAGAAACCCTGAAAGTGTTAAGTTTTCTCTCCATTAAAGCTAACCTAAAGCTCTGAAGTAGTTGCAGTAAATAATCTTTTTTCCTTATATCTTTCAAGTACTGAATATTTATTTGGAAATGTGATGTAAAAATCTTTATAAGCTTAATTTATAGCTGTCATTATGTAGTACTCTAAAAATTAGAAGAAAAATGTTTATTTCCAGTGAACAGATTGTCTTACCTGAATTGTTATTTACAAAGAGCATAGTAAGAAACTCCCACCATAGTGTGGAACCACTTGCTAATTTATAC
Organism: Fulmarus glacialis; assembly: GCF_000690835.1. NCBI lineage: Eukaryota > Metazoa > Chordata > Aves > Procellariiformes > Procellariidae > Fulmarus > Fulmarus glacialis. The sequence goes on from NW_009235536.1 coordinate 631, forward strand.
AGGATTCTTCACAGACTGTCTCCAAAAATAACGTCACCTGCTGTGTTTACTTTTAAAAATGCTTATTCTCTAAAATTAACCTCCTCTAAAACAACATTGATGGTAAATAGAATGAAATTTACTCAAACCCTGAAGTTTGGCTTCAGTAGGAAATAAATTAAGTGTAAATAATATGGGCAAATGGAACTAATAACAAACAACAGAGAAATGACAGCACTCTGCCACCATTTCTTAAAGGATTTAAATATCCTATGAAGTAGTAACCCCTAGAGGTAGTTGGAAAACTTCCATATATAAAACTTGCTGTAATAAAATTTCAATTTTGCTGTAGTGTTCAAGTTCTCCACTAGAAAAGCTTAGATAATTTGCTCTAGGAGAATTTAACATATTTTTATCCCTATTGTATTTTTCTAAGACCCCATAGTATTTAGTATGGATGTTGTGTTTATGTCCATTAGTATGGATGTTTAGTATTTAATGTTGTGTTTAAGTTCACCTTTTTTGCTGGACTGGTAACAGCACACTTTGAACTCTTCACTTAACTGACACAGAGTATCATAGAAAATGGAGTGTATTTGTGAAGTTGAGACTTTTAAAAGTAACAGAGGTGAGATTTTCAAATTACAACTTTCATAAGGCTTGACATCTGTATAGAGAATGCAAATTTATTTTGAGCAAAGCAGCAGCAAACCGGTCTGACTTAGTTCAACAAGTCACATGCCAGAACATGAAAAAATGTGAGCAAGCTACTCACAATTTCATTTGTCAGAGAAGGAAAGTAGTTAGTCAGAGAATGACAAAGTAGCTCCCGTTTTAAAATCAGGTAATCATGCTAATAATAAATATGTTTTTAATTTCCTTCATTCTCAGGAGGTGTTCCTAGTCTGGCCACCTGTCCTAGGACCACAGGTCATAGCACTTCTTCAGGTGTGGGAGAGACAGTGGAGAGACAGTGGAGGTAGGAGGAGTTTTCCTTCCTACATCTTCTATTGCTTCCCTGTGATCATAGGATCATAGAATCATAGAATCATTTAGGTTGGAAAAGACCCTTAAGATCATCAAGTCCAACTGTAAGCCTAACACTGCCAAGTCCTGCCAAACCATGTCCCTAAGTGCCACATCTACACATCTTTTAAATAGTATTTAAAGTATTTTAAAGGGTTTAAAAGTATTTAAATACTATTTAAAAGATGTGTAGACCTGGCACTTTGGAGCATTGGAACAGGCTGCCCAGGGAAGTCATTCAGTCATCATACCTGGAGGTATTTAAAAGATGTGTAGACGTGGTGCTTAGGTGCATAGTTTAGTGGTGGACTTGGCAGTGTTAGGATTACAGTTGGACTCAATGATCTTAAAGTTATTTTTCAACCTAAATGGAACCTCTATGATTCTATGATTCTCTCTACTGCTGGCGATCCCAGCAGCTGGAGAAAGGGCTAAAATAGCAATGGTGCAATTCAGTGGTGTGTCAAGGGCAGTGTGTGCTTCTTGGAGAGAGCTGCTCTTGTGAGGTGTAAATCTATCCTCTCCTAGGATATCCTAGGATACTCCCAGCGCTAACCAATCCTGGCCCTTCATAATCTGCTAAGGGTGTGTGCTGCTCCACAGTTCATAGAATTCTCCCGCTCAACTTGGTGTCGTCTGCAAGCTTATTGAGGGTGCATTTGATCCCCTCATCCAAATCATTGATAAGGAGAGCTGCTCTTGTGAGGTGTAAATCTATCCTCTCCTAGGATATCCTAGGATACTCCCAGCGCTAACCAATCCTGGCCCTTCATAATCTGCTAAGGGTGTGTGCTGCTCCACAGTTCATAGAATTCTCCCGCTCAACTTGGTGTCGTCTGCAAGCTTATTGAGGGTGCATTTGATCCCCTCATCCAAATCATTGATAAGGATATTAAACAGAACTGGCCCCAAAACTGAGCCCTAGTGGGTCACCTTATCGTAGAAGGAGATCAGGTTAGTCAACCACTCCATAACCTTCCCCGGCACCGAGGTCAGCCTGACAGGCCTGTGGTTCCCTGGATCCTCCTTCCGGCCCTTCTTGTAGATGGGCGTCACTTCTGTTTACCTTCCCTATCTCTTTGCGTAAAAAGCGCTAGGTCTGGTCTAAAAAGCTTCCCTCATTGTTAGAGAAGCCACATACTAAATTAAACAGCATTGCACTGCAGCTAAGAGTCCCCTTCTCTCTTTCATCTGTACTTATTTCTTTAGTTTCTTTCTGTGGGTGGGGAATCTAATGCCATGAATTGTCCAGAATATATTCCTGAGTAAGAAGAGCCCCTACTGACATGAGGCAGGTGAATTTCAAGGAAATGCTACAAACTTGGTAATACTGAAATAAAGGCAATATAAGAAGGAGAAATTGAATGTCAGTATTTATTTCCATGTATGCCTCAAAGCATCTAAATGCAACTTAGGTAAGGAAATGTATTTCCTTTGTCATAACTGTCTCCTCTTCCATTACTCTGTCTTTTTGGATTTTTTTCCCTTCATTATTATAAATAAATTGCTAATCCGATGGACAACAGCAATCTACTGTTGTTACAACAGTCATCAACCCCAGGAAAATTGGTTCCTTCAATTATGTTTTATAATCACCTGAAAAACAATCTGAAGGAAGTTTTGTTGTTATCTATTCCCATAGCTAAGCAACGTATTCCCTTCAGAGAGTAGAGCCAAAATCGGAAGCTCCTCACACATGCTTACTTTCTTAATATTTGTTTTCCAGAATACTCTTTTCATCATTCCCCACTGACCTCCAGCTTGCTTGTAGGCTTGTGTGCACCTGCATGAAATGGATATTTTCCTCTCACATTCTCTGCAATGGTTATTTTTAGAATTAATTAAACCCTCTGAGATCAGGCTTTGTTGTGGTTTTGCAGAGAGATTCCATGCACAAGTGCTATTTAGAGAAAATTTGCAAGAAGCAAGTACAAAGGGCTTTCAAATCACTATTATCCTGCCTATGAATTGCACAGGGGGTGATTCTGTATTTCTGGTGATATAGTTATTTACCCTGCAGTGCCCTGCAGTCTGTGGGCCATTTGTTGCTGCTGACATAATGTCCTGGTTTCGGCTGGGATAGAGTTAAATTTCTTCCTAGTGTGTGTTTTGAATTTAGTATGAGAAGAATGTTGATAACACACTGATGTTTTCAGTTCTTGCTAAGTGCCCTGTCAAGGACAGTTCCCACGCTCTACCAAATGCAGAGGCTGGGAGGGAGCACAGCCAGGACAGCTGGCCCAGCTGACCAACGGGGTATTCCATACCATGTGACGTCATGCTCAGTATATGAATGGTAGGCATGATCCAGGAAGTAGCGATCGCTACTTGGTTATCGGTCAGCGCGGGTGGTGAGCAATTGCATTGTGCATCACTCATTTTGTATATTCTATCATTATCATTATTATTATTATTTTCCCTCTTCTGTCCTATTAAACTGTCTTTATCTCAACCCATGAGTTTTTTTCACTCTTACCCTTCTGATTCTCTCCCCATCCCACTGCAGGGGGGGGGGAGTGAGTGAGCAGCTGCGTGGTATTTGGCTGCCTGCACAAAGATGGGAAGGGTTGTGAGCTGGATACTTGTGATAAGACGATGATGAAGAAGAGAAAGTTAATCTGTGTTTAGATCGTTGGCCCATTCAGCACTTAATGCTAGCGCAAGACTCATGTAAAGAGAAAAAACACATGCATATCTTCCTGGGTGTTTTTTTACACCTATTTAAAATGTTAGTTACACTCAGAAATGCCTGCAATTAGCGTTATAATTCTAGATCATTAAGTCCATTAGATATCGACACTAACTGCAGCTGCTGTGCTGTGTTCAGTTTTCACTTACTGTCATTTTAAACTTTTGCTGCTATTTAAGACATCTCCAGTCCTTACTCATAGGAGCCATGCAAGTAAAGGTATTAGAACTGTTTGCTGCATATTTGTTAACTGTAAACTGTTTCTTAATGAAAATATTATCCATTAACAATGTATCTCACTAAACTTTATCATTCATTTTAGACTGAAATCTCCATTGATCTCAAAAGGGATACAATTTCTTTTCATCCGTGAATGTTCAGAGAAGCTATAAGTGACTATGATTTTCAAAATAAAATTCAAGTCAACTTATTGCTGTGGTGTCTATAGTAAATACCACTATGAAAGGAAAATTCTGTAGAGAGGAGGAAGAGGAAAGTTTGCCCTGTCTTCTAGCTGTTTTCTGCAATCAGTACACACAATATTCAATGAAATTATAGGAATTCGGTTATGGATAATTCTTAGCTAACAGCATATTTTTAACAATACCAGGGACTGCTAAGATGTAAATAGGCCTTCCCTTCAGATTTGTGGAATTGTTTTTACTTTTCAAGAACAAACTAAATTTCTTCTCTCAGAGTAACAGGCATTTGGTTGTCTTTCAGGCAAAATGATTTGCCATCTGCTCCTTCTCCACTTCTTTTATTTCTTTTCAGTTGTCCTTTTAAACTCTTTTAGAAGCAAGGGAAACAAAACTCAAAAATTGCCATAAAATGCAATCAATGGTTTTACTTCCTGGTGAATAGAAATTGGTACATAAATAGCTGGAATCTCTAGGGTGAAATCCAACATTCACTGTAAAAATAAAAACATTTTACAGTACAAAGTACAATATGAACAGGAGCCAGTACATTTTACTTCTTTGGCACTGCAAAGAAAATAAGAACAAAATTCCACTTTATGAAACATAAAAAAAAAAAAAAATCCTTCAGTTTTACCCAGTATCAGAGTTATTTTGCTACTTTGGTATTGTAGGATACTCCAAATGAATTCAAA
>NW_009235537.1:0-1174 GCF_000690835.1 Fulmarus glacialis
ACCACCCACGGCAGCAGCTCCGTGCCCCGTCCACAGCTGTGTGAGGGCAAGAGCACCAGCCATTCCTAATTGAGTAGGTAACGAGTTTCCCAAACTTTAGGGAGTACCCTGCCATGACAGTAACCAGCACTTGCCCAAAAACCTAAACAAGATCTGTGCAACAAGATCCCAGAAAGAGTCAGCCTCCCTCTGCCAAAAAATTATCCTTTGAAAACCATCTCCTGGTGTAACTTCTCCCAGTTTCGTGTTATTTTTACGCGTGCAAGCTACTAAGAGTCCGTCTTAGCTGAAGACAGGGATGGATGTGCCAGGGAGGAGGGAGCAGCTCTCCCCGGTCCTGCCCCAGAGGGTCCCGTGGGGGGTCGTCTCCAGCCACTTCGCTCCCTATCCCACACCCCCAGCACCTCCACTAGCTGCTTTCACCCTCCCCAGTCCCGCCGGGCCCCTCCTAATGCCCAGGCCCCTAAATCCATGATTGCAAAACAATTAGCTCTTTTACAGCTCTTCGGTAAAGCAGAAGATACTGCAAGGGCGGGGAGACGAACACTTCCAAGGGCTCCTCGGCCCCACAGCTGCTTCGGCTGCCACCCGAAATCACACTAGCACCAGGGAGACGCAGGAATGGGCAGATGCCGCTGCACCCGCCTCCCCGGGCAGGGGAGCGCTTGTTTCTCGGAGTGCCCAATTTACACATTTGTTATCAGCTCTCCCGAGGAACAACATCCCCTCCCTCGGTCCACGTCCTGATCTCCTGCAGCCCCGCGCCGACACCTCGCTCCTCTTGGTGGGCAGATGGACACACGGTTTTGTTTGCTTTGCATGACATGAGGGGCCACGGCCACCATCTGCTCCTGGACTTTCTCCAGAAACCCTGCTCTGGTGCCGGGCTTACACCTTGGGGTTACCACCGCTCTCCTCCCGACACCTCTGCAGCACGGGTGCTCCTCCTCACCCGACACAGCTTCCTTATCACCTGCAGGGCGGGAGGCCAGCACCGCATCAAAAGATGCATTTGGTGAAACCAGGAGGATTTGGGATGGCGGAGCACAGGAGGGAGCGGCGGTGCCCGCACAAACTTCAGGGAACTCAGGATTTGGCCCAAGTTTTGACAACAAAGTGGCCTCGGCGCTGCCGGGCGACCGGCACCGGGGAGCCCACGGGGGCCGCAGGCACC
>NW_009235538.1:0-249 GCF_000690835.1 Fulmarus glacialis
CACACATACACACACACACGCATGCACACATGCACATACACATGCATACACACAAACATGCACACAGGTGTGCACACATGCATGCACATACACATGCACACACACATGCATGCATACATACATGCATGCACACACACAGATGCACGCACACACATGCATGTACACACAGACGCACGCACACACGCACTCACGCGTTCCTGCGCCCCACGGACGCGTGGCAGGGCTGCGTGTCCCCGCTCCACCCGCGGC
>NW_009235539.1:0-277 GCF_000690835.1 Fulmarus glacialis
TGCGGGCCTCGGTGGGCCCCGCCTCGGCCCCCCGGGAGCCCCCACACGAGGGGACATCGCCGCCCTGGGGGTCTCTTAATCCTTGGGAAATTGGTTAAAACCTCATTAATCTCGGGGGGAGAACATCGGTGTGGATATTGCTGTTATAAATCCTTACGGAAAATATCTGTTTAAATACATAAAGGGAGCGCAGAGCCCTCCCCGCCCCATGCAGCGGCTGCAGGCGATGCAGGTTTTGCGGCAGGGGGGTTAAATGAAAAGGTGGTTTTTTCGCCTC
>NW_009235539.1:308-8245 GCF_000690835.1 Fulmarus glacialis
GTTGTCTTTGCAGCTGCTGCGATACCTGGATTGCCATTAGCCCACGTCTTTCCGTGCCAGTTAAAAACTTGTTCTTTGTGCACCTCACCTGCCTGTTTTTTCTCCTCCCTGTGTTTTCTGCCTTGTTTTTGTGACTGCTTTTTGTATTTATTCTGTCAAAGCCACGCAGGACGGTTTAGTTGTTTAATGGTAAGCTGTTCGGGGAGCAGGGAGAATAAAGTTGGTTTTAGCCTGGTACGTGTGAGCAACTGCCCAAAGGTTTGTTTGGGAGCAGAGAGTTCATCAGCTGGCTTTCAAGGAGCAATGTTGCACTTTGCCTGTAGCCAAAATAAACCGGTTCACGTGCTGCCTTACGGTGAGTGAAGACAGTCCAGATATTGCAGCGTTTTAATGATCATTATTTTGGAGGTCTTGCAATGATAGTAATGTAAGGTGCAATTCAAACATGGCGTATTGTGGGGGTTTTTATCTTCTTGTTTCTGTCTTTCTCTGTTTTTGTCTTTTTTTTTTTGGTGTGTTTTATACTTGAAAAAGTGGGCCTGCTCTTGTGAAAGTCTAGGATCTACTTTGCAGTGTGGAGTGTCCTCACAATGTGAGCCCTGGAGTGGTGCCTCCCTAAAAAACCGGGGACTAGCTACTTCGTGGTTCAGTTTCTTCATTTAGGAGACGGAGGTAATTTAACTCGCAGAGATATTGTGGAGGCAGGTTAAGAAATATCTGTGTGTAATCAAATGAGCTGTTCCAGTTTTATGTTACCAGGGAACTGACAAATTAGTCATTTCATTATTACAGACTAATAGACTGAAACAGAAGCAACATAGAAACGTAAAAATGCAAAGCCTTTGTGTTACGAGTTTTTGAGTAGAATCTTTAAGATATTAGGAGCACTTTAAAAAAAATTCACTGAGTAACGTTTTAGAGGAACGAAAAGCTGCACTCTAAAGTTCACTGGTTGGATATTTCAGTTCTGGAGGCCAGAACAAAAATGCTTGAGAAAGAGTAACTTGGATCTTTTATGTTGTCTAAGTTGTATGTGGAATTTGACTCGGCTTTGTGCAGATATAGTTGTTAAAACAAAAATATTGGGCTAATGCCTCTTGCACTTTTGTGTCTTGCACTAATTATCTTGCACTTTTTAACACGGTGCATCGTGTTTTGGCGCATCCGAGGTGCGTGCTGTCTGAGCTGCTGTGCAGCAGCTTGCCAGGGGCTGATTTACTGGGGTGAAATTTGTACCGAGTTACAACTTGGACGTTTGGCCAACTGGGGGAGTTTCCTTCCGGAGGCACCTGCTCGCGTTCCCTCTCTGGGACGGATGCTGGAGTGGATGCGTGAATGCTTTGACCATGTATGGCAGGTCTAATCTTGTGCTTATTTTAAAATGTATCCTTTTAAAAACTCATGCGTGCTCGCGTTGTTTAAGTCAGCCTTTTGGTTATGTTTAAAAGAGAAAATTATTCAAGCACCTTTGGTTTCTAAATAACTTTAGAATAAGTGTTAAGGGTATTGATGCGGCAGATTTTGTTCTTGTGACGGTATGAAAAGCTGAAGGGATCCGAATGTAGGTCTATGTGCTTTATGAATAAGAGATACTTCTGCTTCAGAGTTCTTGCATCAGTCTTGGGTTTGGTTTTTTTTTCCTTTTACCTTTTATCTGTTTTCTGCATTAGGAGGTTTCTGAGACACTGAGAGCTTCCCTGCGAGTTTTGTGCCAGTATATTCTTGTTTCTTACAACATGCGCATTTATTGATGTGTCTGTGCGGCAGCCACAACAAAGAAAAAGCTATTTGTTCTGAAAACAACCCCTAGCTATAGAGACGCTGTTCGAGATGGCTGGGCTCAGTGATAACACCAGCAGAGATGCAAGTCCTGGGGTCATGAAACTGGGATGCAGGCAGAAAGCTTTTAAAGTGAGTTGACTCACCAAAGCATTCAGGAGGAGAAGGTAGCGGAGGCATGGTGGTGGGGAGAGCAAGGGGAAGGAGAGGTCTTCAGCAGCCAGGCACCGTGTATCAGCGTGCATCCTAATGAATTGTGTTTCTGCTGGCAGTTGGGAAAGGGCAATTGAGTTGCCAAAAGAAGGCGGTTGTGGAGCTTTCCCTTCTTTTTCTAGAAACATAGTTGCTGGGATCAGTTCTGCTGTGTTCTTGTCAAAGCAGAGGCACTCTCTAGGACTAGGAGAGAGATTCAGAAAGGCTGCAGCAAGCTCAATTTTTAGTTTTCCAAGGAGGCACCTCCTTCCAAAATCTAAATCAAATTTGACTGACTGGCCCAAAACTTTGAGAGAGCTTTGTAATTGCACAATGTGGTCTTGGAGAGGTTTCCGTGCCTGCTATGGTAGTAACAGTAACTGAACGTACCTTTTCAGTTAATTTAACATTACAAACGCCGAGGTTACCACTTGCCCTGTGAAGTGCAGTGCTGCTAAAGATAACTAATCACTCCGAGTGCTTGAGTGCCAGGCTGAGCTACCAGGTTGACTCTCAGAAATGATACGGTCCTCTTAATGCAGCGCTTGGCCGGTGCTGTATTGATTCTGCCTCTCGGCAAGGTCAATTTGACTGGAGGAGCACCATGGAAGAAACTGCATCTCCTGCAAGCTTTCAGTATTTGCAGGACTTTACGTTAGGCAAAAACCAGTGTTTTCTCCAGCTTTCTGGCATAGCGAGGCCGTAGGGCAAGGGGTGCATGTGTGTGTGTGAGCAAGAGGGGAAGCTCTGGACTTTGATGTGGTGTGAGGGCAGCCATGCTTGTGCAGGGGGACGGTAGGCAGTAGGTGGGGAATAGGAAGAGAGTCCAGGGTGCTCGCCTTGTGGCAAAGGGCAAGAAACCCTTCCGCAAGGCACAGGTTTTGAAGGGAGGATGATGTGGCTAATGCCTTTTAGCAAGGAAACACTGCAGCGTTCCCTGAAGGCCTAAGGATTCTTATTGTGCTTTGCTGTTTGGAATTAGTGTGTCTTCAGGTTGCTATCTTGTAAGGTTTTAGAAAGCTCTTATTTGCATTTAAATGCAGGTGGTAAAAGGGTAGGGGATGTTTTCAGGTGAGAATGTGAGATCTCCTGGTGACCTACCTAACTGGGGCCCAGATTGTGAGGCGTATATTGAGCTCACTGTTTATATTCAAGCCTTACTTCACCACTCAAGGTTTGTGAGATCTCAGAGCATGATTTTACCTAAAGTTGTGCCTTATTTTAATTGGAAAATACATGCTTTAGTGCCTGTATTTTGACTGATGTAGTGGAGAGCGTCTGTCACCGAGAGCTGGAAACACTGGTTTTGGTCCCAGTTCTGTATCTGACTTGCCAGTTTTTTAAGTCGATCATTCTTTCTATTTTCTCAGCTTCTTTCTATTTTCCCATCTGGGAACAGGGATTAATCAGGCTTTGAAAATGTCTTACCTGGCAGGCAGGCAGAGATGTAAATGTTAGGAACACGCCTTAAAATTGACAGGAGTTTCGGTTTTGCTGTTCAGATAAATTTTGAGTGATTGGACACCCTACCTATGAGTTCACAAAAGGAATTTCTTATGAAAGGCTGAAGTTACGGTATATTGAAATGCTTCAGAAATTGGTGAGGCTTCTTTTTTTCTTCAGGCAAGACAAACAGATTTTGAAATTCTCAAATTGATGTCTCTAACCTTGGTTCATAAGTTTAATGCTTTTAAAAATCTTCGCTTCAGCTGCTAATGATGTACTGGTACTTAGTACTATTTTAATTAACACCTTACTAGGGGAATAAAATGTTTTTAAGATTCCTAGAAAGTATTGGGTGCTTTGTATAATAGATAGGTTGTCGTTTCCCAAAAGTTCTAAGCCCAGCAGTGGTGTTGGTGTAGCTCTGGCAATGACGTGTTTGCCTGAAATTGTGTGCTTAAACAGAATGAGTTTGTTACTGAAATACTGGGTGTTGTCCTGGAAGATATGTGGTTACCTGTTGCCAACAAATGTACTGTATTTGAATCTTTGGTCAAGGCTGTTCTCTCTGCCAATTAGCAAAAATTGTTTCCTATCTTTAAAGGAGTTATTTTGATAAGACAGGTTTAATTCTTTCCAATTCTGTAGTTTCATTTCAAAGAAAAGCAGCTGTAGGAAGGAACCCAACATGTTAGGGCAATGGTAAGTGTGATTTAAAAGTGGTGTACCGTGTTGAGAAAGGGATTTAACATAATGTGAACCAGAATGAGGGCAGCTGGCAGGTGTATTAAGGGATGGAAATACACTAAAAAGCCTTTCCAATTCAACTTCTGCTTTTCTTTTTCTGAAGTTTTCTGCTTCCTGTTTAGGTGCTGGATGTTTGACTCAGCGTGCACCCACAGGAGTTTGTAACTGTCAGCATACGTAGGCTTTCCCATAGCTTCTTTAATGAGTGAAATTAGAATTTTGTCCAATAATGTGGGGTTTATTTTGGAAACAAATGTAATACTTTCTACTCTAAGTTGTATTTGTTCTTCATTTACAATCATTCCAGAACTGCTTTAACTAACAGAGGTATCTCTTGGACAAGAGAGAGAAAAGGCGTTTTCTGGAAGATGCTTTTTAAAATCACCTTTGCATGTTTAAGCCCTTTCCTCTTGAAAACGTCTCTGATAAAGTGAGAACCTGGAGGAATGAAGATGAAATTATCTTTCCCTTAAGCCCATCTACTGCAAAAGGCCACCCTCTTTTAAAGGGGTCTTCTGGGGATTTGAGCTTCACTTGTCTGGACGTCAGACATAAGCTGGCTGGGCAGTTTCTTGTGGAAATAGCTTACTGGAAGGGGCTGAACTGAAAGTACGCTTCAGCTTGTGTGTTACCTGCTTTAGGGTGTAAAAAAAAATTGTTTAATAAGTTTTGTTAATGTTTTAAAGTAAGCAATTTTTAAAATTCCAAAACATTACTTAAAAGGTAAAAGAAAAAGAACCGTAAGAGTCTTTCAACTTTTATCTTCTGTTTTAAACTGTTTGACCAATCAGGAATTCATAGGACAAGGAATTAAACATTTTTGACCTTTTTGCCAGGATTCAGGATATCAGAATCGAGGAAAAACAATTTCTGGCCCAATTCCAGGTGCTGCTGAAAAGGGCCTCTTTAGAATTTGGGAGGTCACGGAAAGGATCTCCCTCTCCTGCTATGGGCAGGTCACATCAGTCTGACAGCCTGGAGGGTGCCTAAAATGCCAGCAGCAAACACTCCCTGAAGGTGCTGGAGGAAAAAGGACTGAAGGGTGAGAACAGTCACCCATACAGAGTCCCAGCTACGTGTCCGTAAGCTCTTTCTGGCCGATTCACACGGAAACGTTGTTCTAAATGTGCACGCTAAGGCAGTTTTCCCACCACTGTGTTGGTGTGCCACGATCATGCAGATAGATGTTTCCTAGTTCAACAGCGGCTACTTGGTGGCATAAAAAGATGTGATTTTAGTTTTGCTGCTCGTGTAGTTTGGGAATACAGAACGTAGCAATGGGGTTTAATGGTCAGCTCGGGCAGCTTCAAAACTTTTGGATCTTAGCTGAGTCTTATTCTGAACCTGGCTGATGTCCTACATGATCTCGGATGGCTGTTACTGTTTTCTCTTGCTTTGGGCCAACAGGTTGATTGCGGTTCATGAAATACTTGATGTTTTATACTAGTGTTAAATAAGCTGAGTGCTTGAGATTTTTACCAGGACATTAAGTCCACCTGCTGCGACTAATCTAGACCAGAAATATGTGACTGTAAGGGTGCTGCTTGATTTTACACCTAGGTAAATATGAGAACCAGCTGTTTGGGTTGGAGGGGAAAAGGAGAGGGTCTTGCTCTCTCCTGGCCCCAAAACAGTTGTTTCTACCCACTCCGACGAACTAGCACTGTGGCATCCCCGAGTGTGCGGTGATCTGCGTCAGGGAACTAAATTGATGGAAAAGGAATCACTGGTGTTAAACTTGGCTTGAAAATTTTGCTCAGTGATCTGACACTAATGGCCCAGTTTGTAATAGCTGGAGAGTTGTGTGTCTGGCTTTCTGTTCTTTCTGCCTTTTTCACATGTGTTTCTGAGCTTTTGGGAATGTTACTTCAGATCAAACACAAAATGAACAAATGAGTGTTTATTTGTAGATCTTGTCACAAAATACTAGCATCATTTTCTATGACATAGAAAATAGGTTTCTAATGTTGTTAAATGATTTATTACTTTGAAAGAGGCCGCCTTTTCCAATGTGTGAAATGCTAGCTGTCATTGTTACGAAAATGAATTATGTGAAATGTTTGATTTTCAGAGTTGGGACATTATCACCAAGTGTGAAATACTTAGTAAAATTTTCCCTGCTTGTCTCCTTGCTTTTTCCACACAAGGGTGCAAGTGAAGTCCGGGATTTTCAAAGATATTTAGGAACAAGAACAGTTAATTTGGTGCTAACATTCTAAGGCTCTTTGATACTAATGTCCAAGCTTGCGAAGTAATTCTTTGTGGTAAAGAGGGCCTTGACTGCCTCAGTCGGGAAATTCATGCAAGTACCTCCTCCTGATTTTTGTTTCTGGCATGTTGCAAAGTATATGACAGAGCGGTGGGATGAGGACTGTTTCGCAGTAACCAAAGTATGTGTCGGCAGTGCTGGTGACTCACTGCTTTTGTGAATGCTAGTTTTTCTTTCCAGCCCTTCTAGACCTATTTGCAGGGATTTTATATATGTGGTATAGTACTGTTTTGGTGTTTGGTTTGGTTTGGGTTTTTTTTTTTAGAGGGTATCAGTGTTGATATTTTTAAATGTAGATTATTTTTCCAGGTAGCTGTTGGAAATGGAAAATAAAAATTCAGAATAGTTCAGTACAGCTGATTTGGATGCTTTCTTCACAAGCAGGGCTGTGTGTTTTAGTGCGTGGTTGTGATGTCTTTTATTTCCTTATTTATTAATAATTATTCCATTGTAAAATATTTTACTTCTGAGAGGCGTAATTCTCATTCTCCTTGGCTGCTTTTGTGTACGCTGGAAAGTCTTACAGTCTTTTTGCAGCACAAGCAAATGTACTCATGCTTGGTAAAACTGGATTGAGTGTTACTTGTGGAAGAAGTTAAGACACCTGGTAAACCTATATGATAGCACACCCGCAGCAATATTACTAGAGCTTGGAGCATCTAACATAATGAAGTTTTGTGTCTTAAAAAAATAAATTAGAAAGAAGGGTTGGGGAATAAACTAAAAGAATTAAGGATAAGTGAAAATACCAAGATGAAATGATTTTTAATTTGGTTTAATTCATGGTAGTGACAATTTTGTTACTCCAGCAAAACAAAATTTGTATTAACACTAACAGTATTTAAATGACTTTTTTCCATTCCCTCATTGCTGCTAAGAGATGCTTGTCAGACACATGGTTGGCACTGACTTTTATCTTGTAACACGTTAAGCATGACTCGTTGGCAGGCAGGAGTTCAGCCATCCCCAGGAAAGCAGGGCTCCATCATGCGTAATGGTTACTTGGGAAGACAAACGCCATCACTCTGAATGTCCCCCTGTCCTTCTTCTTCCCCCAGCTCTATGTGCTGAGCATGATGTCATATGGTATGGAATATCCCTTTGGTCAGTTGGGGTCAGCTGTCCTGTCTGTGTCCTTCTTGTGCACCCCCAGCCTACTCGCCGGTGGGGTGGGGTGAGGAGCAGAAAAGGCCTTGACTCTGTGTAAGCACTGCTCAGCACCCTGTATTATCAACACTGTTTTCAGCACAAATCCAAAACATAGCCCCATACTAGCTACTATGAAGAAAATTAATTTTATCCCAAACCCAGGACATTCTCCACCCTTTATTCCTTACCATTTATATCATGCTCAGGTCCCACACTATCCAATACATCCTCATTAACCACCACCCCCCTTCCCATTCTTTGATATAATACACAGATATCATTCCCTTAGTGTATGGACCACCTTTGTAGAATGTCCATAGAATGTCCATAAAATGTCCACTGCATTCATTTAGTCCAT
>NW_009235539.1:8656-9479 GCF_000690835.1 Fulmarus glacialis
TCCCGGCTGGGGCAGAGACTTATCCCCAGCCACAGCCGCTTTGAGGTGCTCCAGCGTGGCCTTCTCCATGGGCCACAAGGCCTTCATAGATAGACCTGCTCCAGCGTGGCCTTATCCACAGCCACAGTCCCTTCAAAGGTAAACCTGCTCCAACATGGCCTTACGCATGGCTGTAGTCCCTCCAGGGGTGTACCTGCTCTGTCGTGGGCTTATCCATGGCCACACGCTTTGAGGTGCTCCAGCATGACATCGTGCACAGCCACTGATGCTTCAAGGTGTACCTGCTTAGGCACGGGCTTATCCACGGCCACAGATGCCTCAGGGTGTCCTGCTCCTGCGTGGACAAATCCACAGGTCACACTCCCGTTGACTCAAGTTCCCACTGGAGTTCCAGCCTGTCCAGTACAGCAGCACAGAAACAGCAGCGATGCCCTGGCCATCTGCAAGCCCAGGCGCATCCCCGTTGCTGTTACCAGAATGTTCCCAGGCACAGCACAGTAAGGTGATCAGCAGTACAGCAAGCAGCGCAAGCAAGCAGCCACTAACGAGCTCTAGACTCTAATATACAGTAAGGCAAGCAAGCCCCGTGGCAAGCACAGAAGCCTGTCAATTAATAGCTAAACGGCATTAACAGCTACCAATTCCATCTAGCACATTCCAATCAAACCTGTAGTTATCTTGAACCCTTCGTGCCCCACGTTGGACACCAAAAAGGACTGTCGTGGTTTAACCTCAGCTGGTAAGTAAGCCCCACCCAGCTGCTTGCTCACTCCCCCCCAGTGGGATGGGGAAGAGTATTGGAAGAGTAAAAGTGAGAAAACTC